>NC_057812.1:33152829-33306301 GCF_018294505.1 Triticum aestivum
TGCCCGCTCCTTCCGCAGCGCCGCAAGCCGCTGCGCCTCGGTCGACTTCACAACCTTCCCCTTGTCGGCTTTCGGAGCCATGGCGGAAGTGGTGGAGGAGGTCGACGGCGCTGCTGGTGCTGGTGGCGATGGGGGGCGGGGCACTACTCTCTTTCGGCTTTGGGAAGATTAAGGAGCGGCGAAGATTTCCGAGATTGGAGCAGCAACGGGCGAATGGACGAACTACCCCTGTTTCCCCTGCTTATAAAGAGGGAGGGGACGGACGTTCCGCATTTCTGAATAAAGAAACCACCCACGATCTCTCCCACGACGCCGCATTCAACGCGTGCCGTTCAGGGAGGGCGCGGTGGATACGGAGAGAGATACAGTGTAACCTAGGCCGCGTGTGCCCGTGCCCTGTTTTGGGCCTGGCCTAACAGCGCTCGGCACCGTGTATGGCCCAGGCCCGGGGGCTCCTGTCGGTGTACTAGAGTAGGGGTACCCTAGTATCCCGAACTTGTGCACGGGCAGTCGCAGCATCCCGCGGCAAGGCTTGCCGGGTGACCGCCAAGGTCCTCCGTGGTTCCTTTGGAGCCATTCAAGAACAAAGTATCCAAACCAAGACACCACAAGACCCCGGCAAGAGGAGCTTGCCGGGAAGGCCAACCAAGGCAAGTCGTTTAAGGAGACAAGACCCCAGCAAGAGGAGCTTGCCGGGAAGGCCACCCAAGGCATCTCAAGGAACTTGCCGCGACGCGCCTCGCGTCCCGGCAAGGCCCGATGAGCGACAAGCTCCCGGACGCGATAAGACAATGACCGCGGCAAGGCGCTTGCCGCGGCAAGCCACCACTCTGTGCCCGCACTCCAGCACATCCACCAACGTGTCGCTCTGGAACCCTTCCAGGCGTGCGTGGCGGGAGGCTATGCAGCCAGCGGTGCTGACAAGATTGCCATCGTGGCGAGCAGTGGCATCCCTGACGGTCCCTTTTGCACTGTTTAGGCGACACAGACGGGCATTTAATGCCCTTGTCCCCTGTCGTCAGGGTTAGGTATGATACACTGTAGTAGGTAGCTGTACCTACCGCAGCACCTTTCCATTTTTACCCTTTGTCTCCGTTGCCACCTGTCGGTGACCCCTTGAGCATATAAAAGGAGGCCCATGTGCAATGTAGAAGGGGGTTCGGAAAAAGAGAACACTCAGGCTTGGTCTCGTTAGCCGCTGGTGTGTACTGTAGCACTCCGCGCTCCCGAGCAAGAACTCAATACAAACCACAAAGCAGGAGTAGGATTTTACGCATCCGTGCGGCCCGAACCTAGGTAAACTGCTCGTGTGCTTCGCCTCGATCCGCTCTTTGCACGACCTCCGCCCCCGCCGAACCGAAAGGGACTCGGTCCGCCGGTCCCATAGGTGTTTGTGGATCAGTCCCCCGACAGGAAGTGAATCAATTGTTTCTCCTGGTGATTTGTTTTTGCTCGATCCATCCATCGGGGTAAGGACGTATGAGGTGTGATTTGTGAATTAGGCATGATTTTATTATTATTATTATTATTAGGTTTTGGTTTTTTTGCTTTTAAGAGGATTCATGCAGCTAGTTGAAAATTTCCAAATCTGGCCGAGATTTCGGATCTCACTCCCCCTGTGTCATCTAACCGAGCGAGGAGACTAGGGGCTTATCTCCCTCCTTACAGCGCCCTCCTTAACCCCCTCAACCCTTGTGGTGCCAGCAGCGAATGCCCCCCCCCCCCGCCGCACCCCACACGGCGATCCGACTCGATTGGAGGCGGCTGGCGGTGCTGCCCCTTGGCCTTTTACGGATCCGGTAGTGGTGTGTAGTCTCGGGTAGCGCAGTGTCGAGTGGTGAGGTGGCGGTGGCGGGGCTGCTTGGTCGCAGGACATCGCGTCGGCTGGCGGCGGTGCCCTCCCGGCCCAGATCTAGGCCCTTTTGGGCCCCATCTTGGTCTGAGCTGGACATGTTGGGTTTGCCTGCATCGTCTCCAGCAAAAGGAGGTGCGGCTCATGCTGGTGGTGGTAGAGACGCTGACACGCTGACTGCAGCGAGGCGACGGGAGCTTCACGAGCCCTTTTTGGGCACGGCCGGGCCAAGGTTGCCTGGTTTGCTTCTGATGTTGCATCTGGTCAGTTACCGCCGAGGGCGGTGGAGATTGTCCCCTCCTGCGTGGCTACTGACTCTACCGCTCCTCATTGATGGAGTGCGATGGATCGTCCGGGTCGTGGTTGGTTGGCAGTCAGGGGAAATCCTTGTCGGCTTGACCGACACCAACGCAGTGATGCCTGTGGGCGCCACTATTCCTTCCTTAAGGGCGTCGGGTATACCGCTTACCCCATGCCCCTTCGCATACCAGGGGAAACCCTGGGACAAGTCCGGGAAGCATCGTCGTCGTGTTCCTTCTTGAAGGTGTTGCTTGGTATGCTGCATACCGGAGTGCTAGGAGCGTGGTGAGAATTTTCCGGTTGTCACAACGGTTGCGGTTCATCATCGTTTTCACTGATCCGATGTGGTTGGCATTATTTTCCCTTTTGTATCATTTGGGCGTGCTTGTGCTAAGACCCCGGCAATTGAATTGTGTGGTTGATACATTAATATATATAACAGGGCGAAAGCCTATTTTGAGCATTCGGTTAGTTTGATGAGCTTGGAGCTTAGATTACACAGTCCGGGCGAGTGAACAGATATTAGATATATACCCGTTGGGTTTTTATTTGATTTGATTTCTTGTATTTCTTCTTTGACTTGCTTGGAACGTAGATTAATTACATAGTCCAACTATGAACAAGTCTCATCTTTGTTGAAAAGAATGAACTAGTCTCTGTAACATCCCAAATTTTCAATTTGGAATGTTATACACTAGATCATCATTGCATATCATATTTTATTGCACTTTGGTTGATCCTAGAAATTTCACACAACTCAAGGAGCCTCGGAGAGAGTTGGGGATTTCGTTATTTTCATATTTGAGTTGTCTCAAATTTTGAAAATAGGATCATTTGATTTTATTTATTCTATCTTCAATTATTTCTATTACAAAAATATGAGAGAGGGAATAAAATGACTTTCCCAAAATAAAGAAATATTGAGGATTTAATAAAAAAATCAAATAATATTTTATTTCGGTTTTATTTGCTATTTTATTTGAATTTAGGAAAAATGCGCGTTTTTCAAAACTGCATTTAGGCCCCAAATAAATGTTCATCCTGTGCGGCTTGATTTTAGAAGCCGGGGAAAATTTATTTCGGGATTTTTGGAGTCTGTTTAGTATTTCTTTTGTTTTTTCTTCCGAGCGTAATTATTTTAAAAAAGGGTCCGAACCGACCTTGGGCCGTAACCGGCCAATACCCTCCTGGCCAGGCCTCTTATAAGCCGCGCCCCGCCCCCAGCCAAAGCCCAAACCGCCGCCGCGCCCCGCGCCGCCCCGCCGCCACCGCCGGACCCACCGCCGCCCGCCAGACCGCCGCCACCGCCTGAGTCGCCGGAGGTAGTTTTTTTTAGCTTCGGATTTTCTCGAAAAACCATTCGGTTTTCCGACGGTTTTGCTTGTTTTTTAGTTTTGTTTTTTTAAATAGATTGGTTTTTCCAGTTTATTTAAATAGCGAGCGTTCGTCTGTTCGTTCGTTTTAACGAACGTTCGTCGTTTTTCTTTTTCTCAGATTTAATCCGCGATTTTTCTGATCGCGATCTTTGATCCGATTTTCGTTTTAGTCTAGCTTTTCGCTCATTTATCGGAACCAGGCGATTCAAGCGCCTGGAGTTTCGTCTCGAAACCATCTTTCCGTTAAAGCAACTCAAACAAGTTTTTGCCACTATAAAAATTGCCCTATATCCAGAATAGTAAATGAAGCCTGTTTCTTTTACTGTTTGTCTTTCGTTGTTTCGTTCAATTTGATTCCTTTTGCCAACCGGAGTTCTTAAGTTGAACTTTCTGGTTAGATCTCTTATTTGAGTTTTACCTGTGCATTAGTTGAGTATTTATTGTATGCTTGTTTGTTTGCGATAGAGTACCCGGAGTGCACCGCTTGCTACTTCGAATCGCTAGGTTTCTCGGATCATCAGCAAGGCAAGTAACACTTTGATCATGCTTTCCCACTACCCAGTTTTATTGCATTAGATCAATCCTCACACTTTGCATGATTAGAATCAAATTAAATTGTGGGTTTGGGAAGTAGATGAGGTAGTACCTATTACCTGTTATTATCAAACCTTTGGGAGTTACTTGTACGTTTGCTTATTATGCCATGCTATGCTAGTAGACGTGGATTGGGTGAGTGAAATCCATGACAGATGTGAGATTGTTAATTAATCGTTTACTTAAGGTGGCAACTTAAATACACATCTGGGTGGATTGAGGCACCTGGGTATTCCAGCGATTGCCTGTTTTTCTTTATGGACCGCCACCCAGGCTCAAAGGGATTATGAGATTATTCATGCTAAAAACTTCCGTGTGCAGCCACAAGCTATTATGGGCTCTAGCATAGTTGATTAAGTTGTGCGAACTCTTACAGTGGTAGACTAGCACATGTAGGGGAAAGTAGGTGTAACGGTCTACCCGATCGTAAGGTGCTAGCGCTTTTGAAAGACTATGTCTCGGTCATCCGTCTTCTCAAACACCATGTAGTGCGAGAAATCAAACGGAGGTGATCGAGTCTTGTGGGGAAAAGTGCGCAAACCTCTGCAGAGTGTATAAACTAATCATGATTAGCCGTGTCCCCGGTTATGGACATCTTGAGTATCTAGTACCAGGATTATCATGTGAATCTCAACATGTTACTCTAAAATTTAATTTTGTTGGGTTTTGTTTAATGATGATACTTAATTGGGATTGAGAATGATGTCAACCATTCTCAATGTTTAACAACTACCATGATAGTTAAATAAATTTATTCCTTTGCAGTAGGGAAAAATTGGCTTTACGCAAAACTGTAACCATAGAGCTTTCCACCAGCCAAATATGCATATAGAATAGCTGTTTCATTCCATTATTCTCTATGTGTTACTTTGCCAGCATATTCCATGTGCTGACCCATTTCGGGCTGCAACGTTAATGTTGCAGACTTTTCAGACGACGATTAAGGAGATTTTAGGTCGTGGTTCTGTACTCAGTGATGCCGCTGGGGTTGATCGACTCACTTATCTTCCAAGCCTTCCGCTGTTATCATTAGTAGATGGCCTTAAGCCATATTTATTGTAATAAGTTCTGTTTTGAGACACTCGATGTATTAAGTGTGTGATTGCTACTCTGTTATAAATCCTTCAAGTACTGTGTGGTGTCATCATTAATGATCCAGGGATGACACCTGAGCATAGAGATTGGACCGTTTGAGGTCTGGTCGCTACAAGATGGTATCATAGCACACACTGACTGTAGGACATGCCCACTAAGCTAAAGACGTAGATCAGTACTCACTCTCTTCTCTTTCTGAATTCTCATCTTTTCTACTCTTTTAGGATGGCAGATGCAAGGAACAAGTTCACGCAACCAGATGAAGATACGCCCTTTGGACGTCACTTGAAGCAAGTCACTAGATACCTGAACATAGGAGTACCAAGCTTCACCGGAACCTACAACGCCACTTTACCTGAAGAAGAGCGATGGATGATTCAAGTTCAAGTTCCAGGAAGGACGTTCATGCCAGTCACCGAGCCCATAGAGTTTTCTTTTGATGCACCAACTTGGAGTCTAGGAAAGAGCATGGCATCTCACATCAGCATGGGACGTATTGGAGAAGTCTACCGCAAAGATCTTAAGGATACTATCTACCAGATTTGTGGGCGCCGGATGAGCACTGGGAGATGATCAGCACCACGAAGGATAGATCAACTGCAGCTTTTATCCAGGAGCTAAACCAACACATTCGACGTCAGGAAAACCAGATGTGTGCCGACATGATAGATCTGAAGAAGGCGAGGACAAGAATCAAGGAACTGGAGGAAGAGCTCAATGCTACATGTGAAGATTATGAAGAGGAAATCGAAGTACTAGTGGACAAAAATGCCGATCTAACCATGAAGATTGGAATATTCATGGGAGGCCCTACACCAGTAGAAGAAGACGAAGAACACAAGGAGATTCGCCCAGAAGACTACATCATCATCAATGACACTGACTCAGATCCAGATGATAGCGATGATGACTATGTTGATGAAGCTGGAGCAGATATCATGGAGTCTGCAACCGAAGAATATTTTTAGTAGACCACCTCATCAGTAGTAGTAGCCCACCATGTAAATATAGTAGCCCGAGCACTTTTGCGATAGTTAGATCGATTGTATGCCCTTGTTTGATTGATTGAATGAAGTGAATTGTTTGCTTTTGCCTCATGTTCATATGGGTAGTGTTTTCTCTTTAGACCCCTCTCTATTCTTAAATCTCATCTTTTCTGAAACCCTCAGATGCCTCCGAGACGTGACCCCGGATTTACCTTCCCACTGGAGCTCACCCAATTGATCCAGCAGCAGAACACATTGATGCAGTTGCTAGTCCAGAATCAGAATCAGAGGAACAACAACAACAACAACAACAACAACAACCCACCACCACCACCACCTGTTGATCACTTAGCCTGTTTTCTTAGGCTGAATCCGCCGGTGTTTTCCAGTAGCACCGAGCCGATAGTAGAAGATGATTGGCTCCACAAGACAGCTAGGGAGTTGACCACAGCAGGATGCACAGATGCAGAGAAGGTGAAGTTTGCCGCACATCAGCTTGAAGGACCCGCAACATCATGGTGGGAGAATTTCACAGCCACTTTCCCTGTCGACACTGTCACATGGGACCAGTTTCAGTAGGCTTTTCGAACTGCCCATGTTTCAGCAGGAGCTATGGCCATGAAGAAGCGAGAGTTTCGCAACTTGCACCAAGGAGGACGGACAGTTGACCAGTATGTGGAGGACTTTAGTAAATTAGCACGTTATGCCCCAGATGACGTTGCTACGGATGCAGCTAAGCAGGATAAGTTTCTGGAAGGACTGAATGGTGAGTTGAGCATGTAGTTGATGGTAGCCACCTTCAACAGCTACCAGGAGTTGGTAGATCGTGCTCTCATGATTGAAGGGAAGCAACAGCAGATTGAGAACCGCAAGAGGAAGTATGGACAAGGGAAGCACACTTCAGGAGCTCAGCAGAAGCCACGTTTTACCCCTAGACCGGGAGATCATTTTCAGCATACCCATGGAGGAGGTAGTCGCACAATCCCAATGGCACCAAAAATGGTAATGGGAATGGAGGAAGCAACGGCCAGAATCGCACCAACCCATCAACCCCAGCCAAGAGAGACCTGAGCCAAGTCACTTGCTTTAAGTGCCAGAAGACCGAACATTATGCTAATGAATGTCCTGAATCACAGAATAGAAATGGCAATGGAAGCTCTGGGAAGAAGCCGAACCCTTTCAACAGGGGACAGGTGAACCACGTTAACGTGGAGGAAGTTGAAGAGCAGCCGGATGCAGTAATCGGTAAGTTTTTGGTTAAGTCTTTTACTGCACTCGTTCTTTTTGATACTGGTGCATCGCATTCATACATATCAAGGGGATTTGTGGATAAGTATAACCTGCGCACCAAAGTTCTTAGAACACCTATATTAGTAAGCTCACTAGGAGCGAAGTATATGGCTAGCCAAGGATGTTTTCAAGTGCCATTAAGTATAGGTAGGCATGTGTTCCCCTTAGATTTGATAATATTGGAATCACAAGGTTTGGATGTAATTCTGGGTATGGATTGGTTGTCGATGTATGGAGGAAACATCAATTGCGCCAGTAAGTTGATCTTTCTTACCACCCCAGAAGGGAGAAGGATCAAGTATGTATCCCGGCATGTGCCGAAGAGGACTCAAGTAAATTGTTTAACATGAGTTGTGCAGGAGGAAGTACCAGTAGTGAAAGATTTCCCTGAAGTATTTCCAGAAGAGTTGCCAGGCATGCCACCGGATAGAGATATTGAGTTTTTGATTGAACTTTTGCCTTTCACAGGGCCAATATCGAGGAGACCATATAGGATGCCTGCAAAGGATTTGGTGGAGATTAAGAAGCAAATTAAGGAGTTACTGGATAAAGGATACATTTGCCCAAGTTCATCACCTTGGGGATCGCCAGTACTTCTAGTGGAGAAGAAGGATGGATCGTTAAGGATGGTTGTTGACTATCGAGGATTGAATGAAGTAACCATCAAGAACAAGTACCCACTACCGATGATCAATGATCTGTTTGATCGATTGCAAGGAGCTAAGGTATTTTCCGAGATCGATCTGCGATCAGGATACCACTAGTTGAAGATTCAAGAACAGGATATACCCAAGACAGCTTTTACCACCAGGTATGGGCTGTACGAGTATACCGTTATGTCATTTGGTCTGACTAACACACCTGCATATTTTATGAACATGATGAACAAAGTGTTTATGGAGTTCTTGGATAAGTTCGTCATAGTGTTCATTGATGATATCCTGGTTTACTCGAAGAATGAAGAGGAACATAAGGAGCATTTGCGTTTGGTTCTTGGTAAACTCAGAGAACATCAACTATATGCCAAGTTCAGCAAATGTGAGTTTTGGTTGAAGGAAGTTGGATTTCTCGGACACGTTATATCCGGAGAAGGTATAGCAGTAGATCCCACTAAAGTTGATACCATGACCAAGTGGGAAGCGCCAACAACAGTTGGAGAGATCCCGAGTTTTCTTGGACTCGCAAGATACTACCGGAGGTTTATTGAGAATTTCTCAAAGATTGCGAAGCCTATGACGGAGTTTTTGAAGAAGGATACCAAGTTCAAATGGACTGAGGAATGTGAGGCTAGTTTCCAGGAGTTGAAGAAACGTTTGGTTACCTCACCAGTGTTGATTTTACCGGATCAGACCAAGGATTATGAGGTGTACTGTGACACTTCACGTCGAGGACTTGGAGCAGTTCTTATGCAGGAAGGAAGAGTTGTTTCATATGCCTCACGACAGCTTAAGCCTCATGAGTTGAATTATGCTACGCATGATTTGGAGTTAGCAGCCGTAGTGCATGCATTGAAGACTTGGAGACATTTTCTGATTGGAAACCATTGCGAGGTGTACACGGATCATAAGAGTTTGAAGTATATTTTCACACAGAAGGAGTTGAACCTCAGACAAAGAAGATGGTTGGAGCTCATCAAGGATTATGATATGAAATTGCATTATCACCCCGGAAAGGCTAACGTAGTAGCTGATGCGTTGAGCCGCAAGAGCCATGTCAACACCCTAATGACAGGAGATTTACCAAGGGAGTTAGCCGAAAATCTCCGAGAGCTACGTTTGGAGATAGTTCCGAGAGGCTATGTAGCAGCATTGGAGATTCGGTCTACTTTGATGGATAAGATCAGAGAAGTCCAGAAGACTGACAAGGAGATTGCCTCCATAAAGGAGAAAATGAGCAAGGGAAAAGCTAAGGGATTTTGTGAGGATGAGCACGATACCTTATGGTTTGAAGACCGTGTTTATGTGCTCAATGACCAGGAGATCAGGAAGTTAATTTTGTAGGAGGCCCATGATTCACCATATTCGATTCACCCAGGAAATACCAAGACGTATTTGGATTTGAAGGATACTTTCTGGTGGACCGGAATGAAGAAGGATATTGCGGAGTATGTAGCAGTTTGTGATGTATGTCAGAGAGTAAAGGCAGAGCATCAGGAGCCAGCCGGATTGCTACAACCATTGCCGATACCCGAATGGTAGTGGGATAAGCTAGGCATGGATTTTATTACAGGATTGCCCAGAACACGTTCAGACTATGACTCGATATGGGTTGTAGTCGATCGTTTGACAAAGTTAGCTCATTTCATTCCAGTGAAGACTACCTATACCAGTGCAAAGTTGGCAAAGATATATATGACCAGGATCGTATGTCTGCATGGAGTTCCAAGGAGCATTGTATCAGATAGAGGAACCCAGTTTACCTCAAAGTTTTGGAATCAGTTGCATGAGACTTTGGGTACCAGACTGGAGTTTAGCACAGCTTTCCACCCGCAGACAGATGGACAGACTGAGAGAGTCAATCAGATTTTGGAGGATATGCTAAGAGCTTGTGCACTAGATTACGGATCTAGTTGGGACGGGAATTTGCCATATGCAGAGTTCTCTTACAACAACAACTATCAATCCAGTTTGAAGATGGCACCTTTCGAAGCCTTGTACGGAAGGAGGTGCAGGACCCATTGTCTTGGGATGAAATTGGAGACCGCCAGTTGTTTGGACCGGATCTGATTAGGGAGTCTGAATAGAAAGTGAAATTGATTCGCGATAGTCTCAAGGTAGCCCAATCCAGGCAGAAGAGTTACGCAGATTCTAAACGCAAGGAGACAGTTTACGAAGTCGGAGACCGAGTTTATCTTCGAGTATCTCCACTTCGAGGAGTTAAGCGCTTTGGAGTTAAGGGAAAGTTAGCGCCACGTTTTGTAGGCCCATACCAAGTTTTGGAATGTATGGGAGAAGTAGCCTACAAGTTGGAATTGCCTGAAGGATTGTCGGGAGTTCACGACGTGTTCCACGTATCCCAGTTGAAGAAGTGCCACGCACATATGTCTGATATACCGCTGAGAGATACGGTACCACTGGAAGCAATTCAGTTGGACAGTGATTTGACCTATGAGGAGAAACCAGTTAAGATTCTAGAGTATGCCAGTCGAGTCACCCGCAGCAAGGTTATCAAGTTTTGCAAGGTTCAGTGGAGCCACCACACGGAGGATGAAGCCACCTAGGAGCAAGAGGAAGATTTGCTGAAGGTCCACCCTCACCTATTTTCTAGCCAACCCGAATCTCGAGGGCGAGATTCATCTTAAGGGGGGTAGGTTTGTAACATCCCAAATTTTCAATTTAGAATGTTATACACTAGATCATCATTGCATATCATATTTTATTGCATTTTGGTTGATCCTAGAAATTTTACACAACACAAGGACCCTCGGAGAGAGTTGGGGATTTCGTTATTTTCATATTTGAGTTGTCTCAAATTTTGAAAATAGGATCATTTGATTTTATTTATTCTATCTTCAATTATTTCTATTACAAAAATATGAGAGAGGGAATAAAATGACTTTCCCAAAATAAAGAAATATTGAGGATTTAATAAAAAATCAAATAAGATTTTATTTTGGTTTTATTTGCTATTTTATTTGAATTTAGGAAAAATGTGCATTTTCCAAAACTGCATTTAGGCCCCAAATAAATGTTCATCCTGTGCGGCTTGATTTTAGAAGCCAGGGAAAATTTATTTCGGGATTTTTGGAGTGCGTTTAGTATCTCTTTCGTTTTTTCTTCCGAGCGTAATTATTTTTAAAAAAGGGTCCGAACCGACCTTGGGCCGTAACTGGCCAGGACTCTCCTTGCTGGGCCTCTTATAAGCCGCGCCCCGCCCCCGGCCGAAGCCCAAGCCGCTCCCCCGCCCAAACCCTAACCCTAGCCGGCCCCGCGCCGCCCCGCCCAAACCCTAACCCTAGCCGGCCCTGCTGTAACACCCTCGATGCGACTGTAGCTCCCACGTCTCGAGGCACGAGTTAGAGACATAATCGCATTGAAGGCATATGTCTCAAGTGAGGTAATCTTCACACAACCCATGTAATAAATAAGGGAAAGAGAAACATAGTTGGGTTACAATCGCCACTTCACACAATTACATGAATAAACATTACATCAATCAAATCCACTCATGGTCCGACTACAGAACCAAAATAGAAGAAGAACCCCAAATGCGACACGGTCCCCGATCGACCCCAACTGGGCTCCACTACTGATCAACTAGAACGAAATCAACACAAAGGACAAGATCTTCATCGAGCTCCTCCTGAGCTTGGTTGCGTCATCTGCACGGTCTCATCGGCACCTGCAAACTGGTTTTGGAAGTATCTGTGAGCCACGGGGACTCAGCAATCTCGCACCCTCGCGATCAAGACTATTTAAGCTTATGGGTAAGGTAAAGGTATGAGGTGGAGCTGCAGCAAGCGACTAGCATATATGGTGGCTAACATACGCAAATGAGAGCGAGAAGAGAAGGCAAAGCACGGTCGTTAAAAGTATGATCAAGAAGTGATCCTATAGCAACCTACGTCAAGCATAACTCCAACACCGTGTTCACTTCCCGGACTCCGCCGGAAAGAGACCATCACGGTTACACACGCGGTTGATTCATTTTAATTAAGGTCAAGTTCAGGTTTTCTACAACCGGACGTTAACAAATTCCCATCTGCCCATAACCGCGGGCATGACTTTCGAAAGTTCAAATCCCTGCAGGGGTGTCCCAACTTAGCCCATGACAAGCTCTCATGATCAACGAAGGAATAGACCTCCTCCCGAGACGTTCCGATCAGACTCGGTATCCCGGTACAACAAGACATTTCGACAGGGTAAAACTAAACCAGCAACACCGCACGAATGTGCCGACAAATCCCGATAGGAGCTGCACATACCTCTTTCTCAGGGCACACTCAGATTGTCCTAGGTACGGGTAAGCCAGCCCAGAGTTGCCCCTGGTGGCCACCGGCAGCTGACAGGTTGGACCAACACTCAGAGAAGCACTGGCCCGGGGGGGGGGGGATAAAATAATGATGACCCTTGGGCGCGCGAAACCCAAGGGAAAAAGAGGCTAGGTGGCGAATGGTAAAACCAATGTTGGGCATTGCTGGAAGAGCTTTACTTAAGGCGAACTGTCAAGGGGTTCCCATAATAGCCCAACCGTGTAAGTAACGCAAAATCCGGGAACATAACACCGATATGACGGAAACTAGGGCGGCAAGAGTGGAACAAAACACCAGGCATAAGGCCGAGCCTTCCACCCTTTACCAAGTATATAGATGCATTAATTAAATAAGGTATATTGTGATATCCCAACAAGTAAACATGTTCCAACAAGGAACAACAACTCCATGTTCCAACAAGGAACAAACTTCAATCTTCACCTGCAACTAACAATGCTATAAGAGGGGCTGAGCAAAGCGGTAACATAGCCAATCAACGGTTTGTTAGGACAAGGTGGGTTAGAGGCTTGGTTCAACAAAGTATGAGGCATGATAAGAAAGTGGTAGGTATCGCAGCATAGGCATAGAAAAAGAGCGAGCAACTAAGCAAGCAAATATAGAAGTGATTTCGAGGGTATGATCATCTTGCCTGAGATCCCGCAAGGAAGAAGAATGAGTCCATGAAGAAGACAAACGGAACATAGACGAACGGATCCTCACAACACGACGTTACCGGAACCAACCCGAAGAAGCAATCACCGGAAAAGAGCAAACAACATAGTAAACAACCAACACATAATCATGGCATGATGCACAATCAAGTATGATGCATGTCCGGTTTAAAGAGGCATGTCATGGCAAAATGCACAAGCAATCCTACAAATTAAGTGGAGCTCAATATGCAACGAGTTGCATATTTACGAAACACCATGACAAGTTATTTAGTTCGATCTCGTTTATGTACCCAACAAGATTAAATGTTGATTAACATGGCAAGAGGTGAAGCACAACAAAACTACCTATCTAGGCAAGTTTAAATGAGGCCGGAAGCAACGAACAACAATTCCGGAAAATCCTCATATGCAAAAATTAGGTTTGGTACTGTTCTGCCCTAAACATTATTTTAGAGTTGTTGAACATGCAAAATAAGGCCACCATGTTAAACTAGGCAAAATTCTACCCCATTTACATATATAATTTATTAAATTCGGAGTTACGGTTAATTAGTTATGAATTAAATCATTTTAGCATGGCATAGGAGCAAATTAATGCAAACAACATTTTTAACATCTCAAACATAGATGGAAGTTGGATATTAATAATCTACACAAAATTCTGAGCAAGTTTCATATATAAAACATTTTAATCCGATGCACGGTTAGTGAGTTATTAAATACATGAACTAGGAGGACTTTTCTGCAAAACTGGCAATCTCTGGATAAATAGGAAAATCCCAGGCGCTGAAAAAAAACATGATATGGGCCGAATCAAGCTGGCCCAACAGGAGGAAAAAAACAGAGGCGGGGCGCTGGGGTGGCAGCTCACCATGGGCTCTTGGCCCAGCTGGAGGGGAAGCAGGCCGACGATGCTGGGCCTTGGAGAGGAAGGCGGCCCACGCGAGCGAGGGCGTCGTCCTCCTCGCGCCTGGCGCACGAACAGGAACAGGGGCGGCGGCGCCCTAGGTCAACGGCGAGGCTTCAGCGGGTCTCCGGCGGAGGAGGGAGGCGGATCCCATCGGGGATGGAAGGATCCAGGCGGTGGAGGCCAGATCCCGCCGGATCCGTCGCTGGAGCAGGGCGGCAGCAGGGAGCCAACGACGAACTCCATGGTGGTGGCGGCGAGGATCAATGGGGTTCGCCGGCGAGGGTGGTCAGCGAGGCGGCCGGCGATGGGGCTCTACGGCGGCATAGCTACTGAGGTGGCGGGGCACGAGCGGGAGGCCGCGGGTAGGCGGCGGCGGCGAGATGGGCCCACCGGGACCGATCTGGGTTCCCCGGGCCGCGCGGTGGAGACAGCGGTGATCGATGACGTGGCAGGAGCGGATTGGCTGCGGCGGGCGGTGCGATCTCGTCCATCCGGGACGGACATGTCCGGCGGGCGAGAGGGGAAGAGGATTAGGGTTTCATCCGCGAATTGTTCCGAAATTTCGGGGAGGGGTGCTCTTTTATAGGTAGAGGGAGCTAGGAGAGTCCAAATGAGGTGCGGTTTTCGGCCACGCGATCGTGATCGAACGCTCTAGAAGATGGAGAGGGTTTAGGATGGGTTTTTGGCCAAATTTGAGGGGTGTTGGGCTGTAACACACACGAGGCCTTCTCGGTCCCTCGGTTAACCGTTGGAGTATCAAACGAAGTCCAAATGGTATGAAACTTGACAGGCGGTCTACCGGTAGTAAACCAAGGCCGCTTGGCAAGACTCGGTCCAATCCGGAAATGTTTAACCCCCACACAAGAAAGAAAGGTAGAAATGACCACCGGAGGAGAACGAAGCACCGGAATGCAAAACGGACAACGGGGAAAATGCTCGGATGCATGAGACGAACACGTATGCAAATGAAATGCACATGATGACATGATATGCAATCCATGACACGCAAGCAATGACAAGGCAACAACATCGAATAACTGAACGACACCTGGCACATCGGTCTCGGGGCGTTACAACACTCCACCACTACGAGAGGATCTCGCCCCGAGATCTAGAATGGCACCGGAGGGAAAATGGAAGAGAAAAGAGGAGAGGTAAAACTAAGTTGCTTATTTGACAAACGAGTGAAACCACGAACCTTGAGAGGTTGAACAAATTGAAAGAAAGAAAGAACACAACAGAGTTGAACGAATTTGAGAGCACTCCGGTAGAAAAGTGAAACAAGGAACATTACTAGAACCTTGTAGGTTCAAAGACATAAGAAAAGGGATTGCAATGGACAAGAAGTACATGCAAACACTCTGGTTGAAAGAAGGAGCACACGGAACGATAGAGATCAAATACGACAACACTCCGTTTGGAGAAGGAAGGAGTTGAACATGATCTTGACAAGATGAGAGGACACTTGAAAAGAGGACGCGATACTCTGGTTAAATGGATAAGCATGAAAAGAACAAGGTCCTGACAAGAACAAGAAGAAGGGTTGAAGAGAGCAACAACACAATGCCTCCGGAACGAAAGGATAGAAGATAGATAATTGAGAAAAAGAATAAAGAAGAAAAAAGGCCAACTTCTGCCACAAAAGAGCTTGAAAAGGCATCTTTAGGAGAAGGGTCGAATATAATTGTTGGAGAAAAACCAACGATGAAAAGAATAAGCTTTAAATGGTCTTATGGGATTCATCTCAAATTATGAGGTGACAACCTGCCACTCATGGGAAAAAGAATTGGATTGATAAGAACAAGGAGACGCGAAAATATTTCACCGGGAGGATAAATGAAGAACTTGGGTCATTTATAAGCACCATAATAACAACCATCCTTAGGGAAGGCTTAAGGTGAAATATAACCCAAGATAACTCCAATGACGAGATTGATGGATTTGAAATATCTCATTCATGACAACATGTGAATCAAGAAACATGAATTCAAATTATCAAGAATGACATAATACCATTTCCAATGATACGGAAGAAAGAATTGCACTCAGGATTGCAAGATGAATAATGCTTGAGCTCCTCTGAAAAAAATCTTGATGAACACTTCGAGAAGGAAATTGAATCCTTGATGAGCCAACATGTAGAACCTCCATGAAGAACTCCGTTAAACAAAAGAATGATCAAATGGAAAGAACGGGAAGTTGAAAGCACAAGGTGAAACCTTGTAAAGATTTTGATAGATCTCTGCGATACCATAATTGCGAGAGCTTGGAACTCCGGGAAAAAAAGACGAGTACTTGAAACCAAAAATTTAATCACCATGACCAAACTCCGGAAGAAAAGATTAACATAAGGACGAAACAAGAGTTAGAATTATGTTATGCGTATCCTTCACCAATTTTAATTGATGACAAGCAACGGATTTGGCATACCACTTATTCTCATAGAAAGGATTAAGCGAGATATATCAAAACTTGAGAAGGTCTTCAATGAACCACCGGTAGAATTGAAATAACGAACAATTGATGAGGAAGAGAAGTCTTGAACGAACCACCGTAAGAATCAAAATGAACAAAGAAAAGACAAGGAACACCGGGAAAAATTATGAAATGAACGAGGATACTTGAGAGAAACTAGATACATGAGAATGAAAAGATCCCGAACTGATTAGAGGATATTTGCACGAAACACCGGTAAGATTTTGAGAAAAAGAGCTGAAAGCTGAGAATGAATAATTCTGAGAAGATGGCCTCTGGAGAATCAAACTGAGAAGAACTCTTGAATTGCTCCGGATAGTTGAAAAGAATTCTCACAATCCAAAAACAACTATGAGAGGATGGCAACAAGCTAGAATCACGAATCTTTAAGAGAATGGAGCAAGATATGGAGGAAAAATTCTTCTTCAGTCTTCAAGTGTTATGAAAGACGATGAGAGACACCACCATGAATTATTGAGACACTCCGGAATGGAGAATGGAAAAGTTGAGCCAACGAAGAAAAGAATTTTGAAAGATCTTGGAGGAAAACATATGACTGATGACAATTCATTCTTATGTCAAACTTGGAAAAGAATTTAGGATACTCCGGGGAAATAAGAAGAGTCAGGTAAGATCCTGGGAAAAGACCTGTGGGTTAGGGACCACTCAAAAGAAACACCATAGAATGATTTAAAAGAGAGAATGCACCGGTAAGATTTAAATGGCTAGAATGAGATAACAACCTCGAAATAGGTTGAACTGATCTTGAAAGACAAGACGAGCCTTCTGAGATATCTTCAGCACTCCCGAACAATTGAATAGCGAGAAGTGAATGAATATGAGGTGCACCGGTATGAGAAGGCATTGAAATGAGTAAAGGGTAAGATCAACAAAGCTCGGCTTGAAACCACCGGAGAAGAAAAAGGAATGAGGAATGACGAACTTGAAGCTCCGTTAGAATCTTCATGAGAACACCGTATAAGAATATGAAGAAAAAGAATGGAGAGACTTCACAAGAATAAAGGATAGTTGATTAATACATCAGATTCCTTGAAGAAAAAGGGTGGGTGGGCGGGAAAACAAAGGCAACTTGTGACGAATGAAATGAACACCGTTGAGAAAGCTGAGATTGAATCTTGCTGATATTGGAATGATCGGATCCACTTGAAGAGAAACACGCCGGTTGAAAAAGGGTTGACCTGACAATCTCGATGATCGAGAAGGATTGGTATTCACATCGAAGTATGAGAACGCCATTTGGGAAAGGTATGGAATCAACATTTGACTTCGAAGCAACTCGAATACCACAACTTAAAACAAAACAAAGGATTGGCTTGCAAAATAAGCCGGAACAAACATATGATAGAGATTTCGTCCGAAGTTTTCATGGTGGGGCCTACACGGGCTCGGTCGTACAGCACCATCATGTACAAGGCAGTGCACATGACATACGAAGCGTCCCCGAGTCGGCATAGCCAAGGACTCTTTAAGACACAACGAGACCACTGTAAAATCGACCGTGAATAGGCGGACCACTAGACGTCGAACCCCAATTTCATATCATACATTCGTCGGAAAGATATCCTAAGAGCTACTTGATTTCCCACTTATAAACTCCCGAAATTTTCCGGTTATGCAATCAGGTGTTGGGGATACAGGGTAAGCATAATATCTCACCCAAAACTAGCAAATCCTACATCCAACTGTATCCATCCTTCAACACATAACCAAGAAACCTTCAAAAATCGTCTACCTCAACCTTCGAAAAGCATCCGTTATACGAGTTATGGCGATACTCCCGAACTCCCGCCCCAGTACTGGGTGGCGTCGAGGTTATCTCACCAACGAACTGCATAAAAGAGATTTTCAATGTCGACGTACTAAACTCAGGTATTTCAGAATTGCAACGATGAAATTATGACGACAACACCTCAGAGCTCAACTCCCCGGGACACTTCCACAAAACCGCTGACAGGAGGCACCAAGACAATGTTCTCGTCATAAAACCATCGGAACGGTTCCAAGATACCCGCGTGATCCTAAATTTTTTTTAGTGAAATTTGAGAAGAGAAGAGTCAAAACTCTACGTCAAGATGCCTTACCAGAGCGATGAAGGGACTGGGGAGTAAAAAGAATTCCTAAACTCTCCGATATATAATTCCTAAATGACTCAAAACATTTTTCTAGACACAACTCGGCCGCTAAAAATGATCAAGCAATGGGGGTCCTAAGGTCGGGGAAGGCTCTGATTACTAACTTGAAACACCCTCGATGCGACTATAGCTCCCACGTGTCGAGGCACAACTTAGAGACATAATCGCATTGAAGGCATATGTCGCAAGTGAGGTAATCTTCACACAACCCATGTAATAAATAAGGGAAAGAGAAACATAGTTGGCTTACAATTGCCACTTCACACAATTACATGAATAAACATTACATTAATCAAATCCACTCATGGTCCGACTACGGAACCAAAATAGAAGAAGAACCCCAAATGCGACACGGTCCCCGATCGACCTCAACTAGGCTCCACTACTGATCAACTAGAACGAAATCAACACAAAGGACAAGATCTTCATCGAGCTCCTCCTGAGCTTGGTTGCGTCATCTGCACGGTCTCATCGGCACCTGCAAACTGGTTTTGGAAGTATCTGTGAGCCACGGGGACTCAACAATCTCCCACCCTCGCGATCAAGACTATTTAAGCTTATGGGTAAGGTAAAGGTATGAGGTGGAGCTGCAGCATGCGACTAGCATATATGGTGGCTAACATACGCAAATGAGAGCGAGAAGAGAAGGCAAAGCACGGTCGTTAAAAGTATGATCAAGAAGTGATCCTATAGCAACCTACGTCAAGCATAACTCCAACACCGTGTTCACTTCCCGGACTCCGCCGGAAAGAGACCATCACGGTTACACACGTGGTTGATTCATTTTAATTAAGGTCAAGTTCAGGTTTTCTACAACCGGACGTTAACAAATTCCCATCTGCCCATAACCACCGGCACGGCTTTCGAAAGTTCAAATCCCTGCAGGGGAGTCCCAACTTAGCCCATGACAAGCTCTCACGATCAACGAAGGAATAGACCTCCTCCCGAGACATTCCGATCAGACTCGGTATCCCGGTACAACAAGACATTTCGACAGGGTAAAACTAAACCAGCAACACCACCCGAATGTGCCGACAAATCCCGATAGGAGCTGCACATACCTCTTTCTCAGGGCACACTCAGATTGTCCTAGGTACGGGTAAGCCAGCCCAGAGTTGCCCCTGGTGGCCACCGGCAGCTGACAGGTTGGACCAACACTCAGAGAAGCACTGGCCCGGGGGAGGGGGGGGGGGTAAAATAATGATGACCCTTGGGCGCGCGAAACCCAAGGGAAAAAGAGGCTAGGTTGCGAATGGTAAAACCAATGTTGGGCATTGCTGGAAGAGCTTTACTTAAGGCGAACTGTCAAGGGGTTCCCATAATAGCCCAACCGTGTAAGTAACGCAAAATCCGGGAACATAACACCGATATGACGGAAACTAGGGCGGCAAGAGTGGAACAAAACACCAGGCATAAGGCCGAGCCTTCCACCCTTTATCAAGTATATAGATGCATTAATTAAATAAGGTATATTGTGATATCCCAACAAGTAAACATGTTCCAACAAGGAACAACAACTCCATGTTCCAACAAGGAACAAACTTCAATCTTCACCTGCAACTAACAATGCTATAAGAGGGGCTGAGCAAAGCGGTAACATAGCCAATCAACGGTTTGTTAGGACAAGGTGGGTTAGAGGCTTGGTTCAACAAAGTAGGAGGCATGATAAGCAAGTGGTAGGTATCGCAGCATAGGCATAGCAAAAGAGCGAGCAACTAAGCAAGCAAAGATAGAAGTGATTTCGAGGGTATGATCATCTTGCCTGAGATCCCGCAAGGAAGAGGAACGAGTCCATGAAGAAGACAAACGGAACGTAGACGAACGGATCCTCACAACACGACGTTACCGGAAAAAGAAGAAGCAATCACCGGAAAAGAGCAAACAACATAGTAAACAACCGACACATAATCATGACATGATGCACAATCAAGTATGATGCATGTCCGGTTTAAAGAGGCATGGCATGGGAAAATGCACAAGCAATCCTACAAATTAAGTGGAGCTCAATATGCAATGAGTTGCATATTGACGAAACACCACGACAAGTTATTTAGTTCGATCTCGTTTATGTACCCAACAAGATTAAATGTTGATTAACATGGCAAGAGGTGAAGCACAACAAAACTACCTATCTAGGAAAGTTTAAATGAGGCCGGAAGCAACAAACAACAATTCTGGAAAATCCTCATATGAGTAAATTAGGTTTGGTACTGTTCTGCCCTAAACATTATTTTAGAGTTGTTAAACATGCAAAATAAGGCCACCATGTTAAACTAGGCAAAATTCTACCCCATTTACATATATAATTTATTAAATTCGGAGTGTCAAACGAGGCCTTGTCGGTCCCTCGGTTAACCGTTGGAGTATCAAACGAAGTCCAAATGGTACGAAACTTGACAGGCGGTCTACCGGTAGTAAACCAAGGCCGCTTGGCAAGACTCGGTCCAATCCAGAAATGTTTAACCCCCACAAAAGAAAGAAAGGTAGAAATGACCACCGGAGGAGAACGGAGCGCCGGAATGCAAAACGGACAACAAGGAAAATGCTCGGATGCATGAGACGAACACGTATGCAAATGAAATGCACATGATGACATGATATGCAATGCATGACACGCAAGCAATGACAAGGCAACAATATCAAATAACTGAACGACACCTAGCACATCGGTCTCGGGGCGTTACACCCGCGCCGCCCCGCCACCGCCCCGCCCCGCCGCCGCGCCGCCCCGCCGGCACCGCCGGAGTCGCCGGAGGTAGTTTTTTTAGCCTCCGGTTTTTCTCGAAAAACCGTTCGGTTTTCCGACAATTTTGCTCGTTTTTTAGTTTCGATTTTTTAAATAAATCGGTTTTTCTGGTTTATTTAAATAGCGAGCGTTCGTCCGTTCGTTCGTTTTAACGAACGTTCGTCGTTTTTCTTTTTCTCGGATTTAATCCGCGATTTTTCTGATCGCGATCTCTGATCCGATTTTCATTTTAGTCTAACTTTTCGCTCGTTTATCGGAATCAGGCGATTCAAGCGCCTGGAGTTTCGCCTCGAAACCCTCTTTCCATTTAACAAACTCAAACAAGTTTTTGCCACTGTAAAAATTGCCCTAGATCGAGAATAGTAAACGAAGCCTATTTCTTTTGTCGTTTGTCTTTTGTTGCTTCGTTCGATTTGATTCTTTTTGCTAACCGGAGTTCTTAAGTTGAACTTTCTGGTTAGATCTCTTATTTGAGTTTTACCTGTGCATTAGTTGAGTACTTATTGTATGCTTGTTTGTTTGCGATAGAGTACCCGGAATGCGCCGCTGGCTACTTCGAATCGCTAGGTTTCCCGGATCATCAGCAAGGCAAGTAACACTTTGATCATGCTTTCCCACTACCCAATTTTATTGCATTAGATCAATCCTCACACTTTGCATGATTAGGATCTAATTAAATTGTGGGTTTGGGAAGTAGATGAGGAGTACCTATTACCTGTTATTATCAAACCTTTGGGAGTTACTTCTACGTTTGCTTATTATGCCATGCTATGCTAGTAGACGTGGATTGGGTGAGTGAAATCCATGACAGATGTGAGATTGTTAATTAATGGTTTACTTAAGGTGGCAACTTAAATACACATCTGGGTGGATTGAGGCACCTGGGTATTCCAGCGATTGCCTGTTTTTCTTTATGGACCGCCACCCAGGCTCAAATGGATCATGATTATTCAAGCTAGAAACTTCCGTGTGCAGCCACAAGCTATTATGGGCTCTAGCATAGTTGATTAAGTTGTGCGAACTCTTACAGTGGTAGACTAGCAGATGTAGGGGAAAGTAGGTGTAACTGTCTACCCGATCGTAAGGTGCTAGCACTTCTGAAAGACTATGTCTCGGTCATCCATCTTCTCAAACACCATGTAGTGCGAGAAATCAAACGGAGGCGATCGAGTCTTGTGGGGAAAAGTGCGCAAACCTCTGCAGAGTGTATAAACTAATCATGATTAGCCGTGTCCCCGGTTATGGACATCTTGAGTATCTAGTACCTGGATTATCATGTGAATCTCAACATGTTACTCTAAAATTTAATTTTGTTCAGTTTTGTTTAATGATGATGCTTAATTGGGATTGAGAATGCTGTCAACCATTCTCAATGTTTAACAACTACCATGATAGTTAAATAAATTTATTCCTTTGCATTAGGGAAAAATTGGCTTTACACAAAACTGTAACCATAGAGCTTTCCACCAGCCAAATATGCATATAGAATAGCTGTTTCATTCCATTATTCTCTATGTGTTACTTTGCCAGCATATTCCATGTGCTGACCCGTTTCGGGCTGCAACGTTAATGTTGTAGACTTTTCAGACGATGATTAAGGAGTTTTTAGGTCGTGGTTCTATACTCAGTGATGCCATTGGAGTTGATGGACTCACTTATCTTCCAAGCCCTCCGCTGTTATCATTAGTAGATGGCCTTAAGCCATATTTATTGTAATAAGTTCTCTTTTGAGACACTCGATGTATTAAGTGTGTGATTTCTACTCTGTTATAAATCCTTCAAGTACTGTGTGGTGTCAGCATTACTGATCCAGGGATGACACCTGAGCACAGAGATTGGACCGTTTGAGGTCTGGTCGCTACAGTCTCGTCTCATATAGTTAAGACAGATGATATATTCATGCTGCCAACTGTTTAGTTGCTTGTCTCAGGTTTCCTTAACGTTACCATGCTCAATTCTATAACATGCTGTCCATTGCCAATTACTGCTTGCTTGGTCTCTATTTGGTTCATAACCTAAGTATATATACCTAAATTGATCAAACAATTTGCCCTTGCTGCCATTGTGATAAACTGATAACTGATAACTGATCCTACTGTCCTGCATCTAGGTCCGGGGTGGTTGGGAGACTATTGAGAATAAAAAGAAGAAATCAGGGCAAACATCTGGGAGGGGACAATGGGCACCACAGACTTCATCCTGGATTGCCCACCCAATATAGCATGCCAAGCTTGAATGTCAATGGATCTTCGCGTCCTTCAGGAAACAATTTGGCTCCTCAACTTGAATGGCAATGTTCATATTTGGGAAAACGTAAGTAGTCAGATTTTGCATTTTGAGGCGATATCTGCTCCTCAACTCCTTGTAGATGTGATACTTGATTTGAATCTTTTTGGGATGTACCTATTTGGAAAGAAAGAAAAACTTCACAGTTGAAGTATCGTTATGATTCAACATGGAGAGGGACCCATATTTCATATATAATAGGAAATGTTTCATAGTATTAAAAAAATGTTCCCAACAATTTCAAAAAATGTATAGACGTTTCAAGTATATGTTTGTGACACTTTAATAATTGTTCGTACAATCTAAAATAAAGTTATTCTCGTAATTTCAATTGAAATGTTTTATCTCATTCCATAAAAATGTTTCAGCCATTTAAATGAAATATTTACACATTAAAAAATATGTTCATGAATTTTTTTAAATTTCTTTATAATTTTTATAAAAATGGTATATTTTAAGAAAAAGTTTCGTACCATTAACAAATTCACTCATTCATATGTGTCTCATAGTTTGTGTGTGTGTGTGTGTGTGCGCGCGCTCATGAAAGTTGGCTCTCTTGCATGTTGTACTAGCTTTCTACATATTAAGATGGGGCTCGCATTCAGAATTGTGGCCGGACCTGGCCATGATGGAGTAGGCAGAAGAGATTGAAGAGGTAGGAGAGGGGACGGGAGGGGACCGGAGAGGGCGAGAGAACTAAGGTTTTGACTAGGTTTTGTTAGACGCTGGTGGAGTTTTTTAGGGGAGTGGTGGGTGGCGTGGGCCATAGCAGGCCGATACGACATGGTGGCAGCGTCCAAGCCTCGCCATACCCGCCCCACATACGTCTAGTTATGGGTTTTCCGGACAGCCCAAACGGTTGGGCTGGTTGTGGGGCAGCTTTGAGGGCTTTAGTTGTAAATTCTCTTATTCCTATTTTATGGGTAAATGCTCTTACGCCTTGTCTCTAACTTAAGGAGGTGGGGTCAGTTTATTAGACATAAAAAGGTGTTATCACTTGGTTAAAAAAATCGATAGGAAAGAACATGTATATACAAAATATCAAAACCTTAATAATGATATTATGTATTGATCTAACTCGTATATATAGAATAATGTAGGGGAGAACGATTTGAAGTAGTGGGCAAGTGGTAAAGGCTTTTAAATCTATTATTCTTTTATAACTCTTACTATCTGTAAATTAAGGGAAACAAGTGAATCCGCAAAAAGGGAAACAAATAAATTTCCTTCTTTCTAATTGTATAGTCTACAAAGCAGATACATGAGCTGGAAATAAAGGGGATGTCAACTTTGGTCGCCAGGGTTTAAAGTGATTTCCATCTTGCTCAAAAGGAAAGGAAAGTGGCAGCTCCGCTCAACACTAGAAGCAAGAGCAGAGCGAATCCTCACGATGTCTGGCAGTAGGCGCAGCGGCGGGCCTCCCGGCAACGGAGAGAACCCCGGTGAGAGCCCCCCTCCTTGCCGCGGTTCGGAGATGTCTATGCTTCTTTGGGGATCCGCGCGATGGCTGGGGCTGGGGGCGAATCAATTGTTGCATCTGGTGATTCGATTTTCCTCGATCCATCCATCGGGACAACGACTGATGAGGAGTGATTTGTGAATTAGGCAGGATTATTTTATTATTATTATTATTATTATTATTATTATTATTATTGTCATTAGGTTTTGGTTTGTTTGCTTTTAAGGGGATTCAGTTAGTTGAAAATTTTCAAATCTAGCCGAGATTTCGGATCTCCCTCCCCCCACGTCATCTAACCAAGCGTGGCGACTAGGGGCTCCTCTCCCTCCTTACAGTGTCCCCCTCAACCCTTGTGGTGCCAGCGGTGAATGCCCCAACTCCCCCCTGCCGCACCCCACACGGCGAGCCGACTTGGGTGGAGGCGGCTGGCGGTGGTGCCCCTTGGCCGTTCATGGATCTAGTGACAGCGTGTCCTCTTGGGTAGCGCAGTGTCGGGTGTTGAGGTGGCGGTGGCGCGGCGGCTGGTGGCGGCGGCGTCCCGGCCCAGATCTAGGCCCTTTTGGGCCCCATCTGGGGCTGAGCAGGCTATTTGGGTTTGCCTGCATCGTCTCCAGCAAAAGGAGGTGTGGAACATGCTGGTGGTGGTAGAGACACCGACACGCTGACTACAACGGGGCGACGAGAGCTTAATGAGCCCATTTTGGGGACAACCGGGCCTAGGTTGCCTGGTTTGCTTCTGATGTTGCATCTGTTTAGTTACCGCCGAGGTGGATATTGTCCCCTCCCACGTGGCTGCTGACTCTACCGCTCCTCATTGATGGAGTGCGATGGATCGTCCGGGGTCGTGGTTGGTTGGTAGTCGGGGGAAATCCTTGTTGGCTTGACCGACACTGACGCAGTGATGCCCATGGGCGCCATCGTTCCTTCCTTAAGGGCGTTGGGTATACCCCCTTCGCGTACCAGGGGTAACCCTGCGACAAGTCCGGGCAGTGTCGTCGTCATGTTCCTTCTTGAAGGTGCTGCTTGGTATGCTGCGTTCCGGAGTGCTAGGAGCATGGTGAGAATTTTTCGGTTGTCGCAACGGTTACGGTTCATCATCGTTTTCACTGATCCGATGTCGTTGGCATTATTTTCTGTTTTGTTTCGTTTGGGCATGCTTGTGCTGAGACCCCAACAATTGTATCGTGTGGTCGATATATTAATATATATAGCAGGGCGGAAGACTATTTTGAGCATTCGGTTAGTTCCATGAGCTTGGAGCTTAGATTACACAGTCCGAGTGAGTGAACAAAGATTAGATATATACCCGTTGGGTTTCTATTTGATTTGATTTCTTGGATTTCTTCTTTGACTTGCTTGGAGCGTAGATTAATTACATTGTCCAACTATGAACGACTCTCATCTTTGTCGAAAAGTATGAACTAGTGTCATCTCATATAGTTAAGACCGATGATACATTCATGCTGCCAACTGTTTGATTGCTTGTCTCAGGTTTTCCTTAACGTTACCATGCTCAATTCTATAACATGTTGTCCATTGCCAATTACTGCTTGCTTGGTCTATATTTGGTTCATAACCTAATTATATATACCTAAACTGATCAAACAATTTGCCCAACTTGATGCAATTGTGATAAACTGATAACTAATCCTACTGTCCTGCATCCAGGTCCGTTGGTGGTTGGGAGACTATTGAGAATAAGAAGGAGAAATCAGGGCAAACATCTAGGAGGGGACAATGGGCACCACAAACTTCATCCTTGAATGCTCCACCCAATACAACATGCCAAACTTGAATGGCAATGGATCTTCACATCCTTCAGGAAACAATTCGACTCCTCAACTTGAATGGCAATGTTCATCTTTGGGAACACGTAAGAAGTCAGAGTTTGCATTTTGACGCGATATCTGCTCGTCAACTCCTTGTAGATGTGATACTTGATTTCCATCTTTCTTGGGTTGTATCTATCTGGAAATAAAAACTTCACACTTGAAGTATCATTATGATTCAACTTGGAGAGGGACCGATATTTCATATGTAATAGGAAATGTTTCATAATATTAATAAAATGTTCCCAACATTTTCCAAAAATGTATACACGTGTCAAGCATATGTTTGTGACACTTTAATATTGTTCGTACAATCTAAAATAAAGTTGTTCTCATAATTTCAATTGTAATGTTTTATCTGATTCCAAAAAAATGTTTGTGCCATTTAAATGAAATGTTTACACATTAAAAAATATGTTCATGAATTTTTTAAATTGCTTTATAATTTTTTAAAAAAATTGTATAATTTAAGAAAAAGTTTCGTACCATTAACAAATTCATTCATTCGTATGTGTGTGTCATAGTTTGTGTGTGTGTCTGCGCGCGTGAAAGTTGGCTCTCTCGCATGTTCTACTAGCTTTCTACTGATTAAGATGGGGCTCGCTGTTGGAGTTGTGGCCGGACCTGGCCATGATGGAGTAGGCACAAGAAATTGTAGAGGAAGGAGAGGGGACGGGAGCGGGCCGGAGAGGGCGAGGCGACTAAGTTTTTGACTAGGTTTTGTTCGACGTGGGTGGAGTTTTTTAGGGCGAGTGTGGGTGGCCTGGGCCCTAGCAGGCCGATACGACGTGGCGGCAATGTCCAAGCCTCGCCATACCCGCTCGACATACATCTAGATATGGGTTTTCTGGATAGCCCAAATGGTTGGGCTGGTTGTGGGGCGGCTTTGAGGGCTCTAGTTGTAAATGCCCTGATTCCATTTTTTACGGGTAAATGCTCTTACTCCTTATCTATAACTTGGGTCGGTTTAATAAACATTAAAAGGTATTATCACATGGTTCAAAAAAAATTGATAGGAAAGAACATGCATATACAAAATATCGAAACCGTAATAATAATATTATGTATTGATCTGACCCGTATATATAGAATAGTGAGGGGGGGGGGGAGATTTCAAGTAGAGGGCAAGTGGTAAAGGCTTTTAAACCTATTATTCTGTTATAACTCTTATTTGTAAATTAAGGGAAACTAATGAATCCATAATAAAGGGAAACAAATAATTTCCTTCTTTCTAATTGTATAGTCTACAAAGCAGAGACATGAGCTGGAAATAAAGGGGATGTCTACTTTGGTCGCCAGGGTTTAAAGTGATTTCCATCCAGCTTAAAAGGAAAGGAAAGTGGCATCTCCACTCGACACTAGAAGCAAGAGCAGAGCGAATCCTCGCGATGTCTGGCAGTAGACGCTGCGGCGGGCGTCGCGGCAACAGCGAGAACCACAGTGAGAGCCCCCCTCCGTGCCGCGGTTCAGAGATTGCTATGCTTCTTTGGGGATCCGCGCGATGGCTGGGGCTGGGGGCTGGGGGCGAATCAATTGTTTCTTCTGGTGATTTGTTTTTTCTCGATCCATCCATCGGGGCAAGGACGTATGAGGTGTGATTTGTGAATTAGGCATGATTATTTTATTATTATTATTATTATTGTTATTAGGTTTTGGTTTTTTTGCTTTTAAGAGGATTCTGTTAGTTGAAAATGTCCAAATCTTGCCGAGATTTCGGATCTCCCTCCCCCCCGTGTCATCTAACCAAGCGAGGAGACTAGTGGCTTCTCTCCCTCCTTACAGCACCCTCCTTAACGCCCTCAACCCTTGTGGTGCCAGCAGCGCATGCCCCCCCGCCGCACCCCGCACGGAGATCTGGCTTGGTTGGAGGCGGCTGGCGGTGGTTCCCCTTGGCCTTTCACGGATCCGGCAGTGGTGTGTAGTCTCGGGTAGCGCCTTGTCGGGTGGTGAGGTGGTGGTGGCGAGGCTGCTTGCACTACAAGAAATATGTCAACTAGTAACCTTCTGTCAGTGACCCTGAAAGAATTGGTCATAGATCTATGACCATTTGAGACCAATTGGTCAAAAGCTGTTCGAGGGGCTCCAAACTCTAAACCATTGCGACCATTTTGGTCAGAAAGGTCGTAATTTCCTTACACGAAATGGTCATAAAGCAAACAACACTGATCCGATGCATTATTTCTAGCTAATCACGACCAATATAGATGGTCATAGCCTTGTAAATTGTGGTGCACACCAGTTTTACCTATGTGTCATGTCCATGTGTCATTTTTGCCTATATGTCATGCACATGGCACTGGTTTGAATCTACCACTTACGAATGGGCCCCACCAAACTAACATGGAGGACCCACCAATAAACTGACTCCAGGTCCCACCATTGAACTGACTCGTTGGCCCCACTAACCCGACATGCAGGTCCCACCACCGACCTGACGGGTAGGACGACCTGACCACACAGCACCCGCCAACTGACATGCGGGTCCCACCACTTACCTGACAAGCAGGACCCACCAACTGGCATGAGGCATCACCACTGTCAATGGAGAAAAGTAAAAAAGAAATATGGGCAATGGGGGATACGAACCCGCGCCGCAACACAAAAACCCGCAGAGCCATACCACCACGCCACCATCTCGGAAGTGATATGCTGCGGCAATCCATTATTTTATAGATAAGATCGTTTCCTGGGCTTGGGCCTAAGCCGTGATAGGCCTCCCCTTCTCTCCTTCTTTTTTACATTAACAAAGCGGTCCGCCGAGTGGGCTCACGGCCCATAGCCTATTAGCAGGCGTTTTTAGGTATGAAATGTATGCTTATTATTAAAAAAATATGTTTCATTTCTTCTTCTTTCAAATAATTTGGGATTTCAAAAAAGTTTCAAACATAAAAATGAATTTGTTAGAAAAATGTACGTGAAATCATAAAATGTACGCGGACTAAAAGAAGTTCATGATTTTGAAGAAATGTTCGCGTATTGAAATCAAGCTTGTGAATTTGACCCAAAATTTTTGAATTCAAAAAATGTTCATAATTTTTTCATAAAAAAGTTCACAAAAATGATTGTAAATTTCAAAAAAAAAATCATCAATTCAGAATCATCATTTCCAAGTTTGTAATTTTTTTATTAACTATGTGACAAATGTGATGCAACGCTAAGTTTTTTTAATTTTCATGATTTTTTCAACTTCTCATGTATAAGAAATTTTTTATACAAAAATATATAATGTATACTAAATGGTTTATCATGTATTTTAAAAAATTCAATCGAAGCATTGGAAAAAATATGTTAAACATTTTGTGATTAAATGTTGACCAAGTATTCAAAAAATCTTAAACTTGCACTCCAAAATGTTAAATATGTATTGAAAATGGTGTCGTTCCACTTTACAACAAATATTTTCTAGGTTTTTCAAAAAAAAAGTATTTAAAAATATTAAACTTTGTTTGAAATTGAGGAATTAGTGAAAATTTTGTCAATTTCACGAGAGGTGTATGGAAACCTTTTTACATGAAACCATTTGGTGATTTGTACATGAAATGTGGTCTAATGTTTTGTAACAAATATTTGGAATGTGAAGGAAGTACCATTTTTATATATCCAAATGACATGAAATTAATACAGTTCCTTCATATGCCAAAATTATCACCCTCCTTCAAATTGTAGCTCAGTCAAATCATCTACGTAAGCCCAGGTTCAGTTTCTATTTTATGGCCAGATTGGCACATTGCAAAGAAAGTGTTATCTAGAACCCTCCTATTTTATGGCCAGATGACGCAGTTGCAGGTCAAATTTGACCCGCTTCCTGCTGAATCGGCGGGAATTTGTCTTTTTCACCAGAGGTGGATAAAAGCTTTGGATACCCAACCATTTTGTCAATTGTGCATTAAATATGGCCTAGTATTTTATAAAAAATGATTTGGTACAAATTTGCAACAAATATATGGTAGGTCCTTCACAAAGAAAACTCATTTCGGGCACTCAGAAAATGGAAAATGAATTTTTCGTCCAAATAAAATGAAAAGTTCCTTAGGCAACATTGTTTGTCATTCCAAGATGAACCGTTGTGCACGATATGAGGTCATTTGAACAAACTATGCCATGAATGTGGCCATAAGATTGATCATTTGGCTTGAAAGCCATGAATCTTCACACATGATAGCTCATTTCTGAGAACACTTTTTAAAAATAATTGACGTATTACAAGTTTATTATTTTTCCTGGAAACTTGGCCACATATAATGACATAATACGAAGGTTTTCCAATTTTTTGAATTTTTTTTGAATTTTCTATGCCCGCTTCAAAATGTGGTCTAAACGGCGGGCTTGACCGTTCCTAGCTAGTGGTTGAATCTTGGAATTTTTTTGATGTTTCTCTGATTAAATAGATACTTATGTACCTAGAAATGATTTTTTTGGAAAAAATAAAGAGATAACTACGAGGAAGCTATAGTTCAAATTTGACCCGCTTCTAGCTGAATCGGCGGGAATTTGTCTTTTTCATAAGAGGTGGATCAAAACTTTTTACACCCAACCATTTGGTCAATTGTGGTTTAAATATGTCCTAATATTTTAGAAAATTGATTTGGTACAATTTTACAAAAATTTATGGTAGGTCCTTCACAAAAAAAAAAAACTCATTTCGGGCACTCGAAAAATGGAAAATGAATTTTTCATACAAAGAAGATGAAAAGTTCCTTAGGCAACATTGCTTGTCATTCCAAGATACACCGTTGTGCACGATATGAGGTCATTTGAACAAACTATGCCATGAATGTGGCCATAAGATTGATCATTTGGCTTGAAAGCCATGAATATTCACACATGATAGCTCATTTCTGAGAACACTTTTTTAAAATAATTGTCGTATTACAAGTTTATTATTTTTCCTGGAAACTTGGCCACATATAATGACACAATCCGAAGGTTTTCCAATTTTTTAATTTTTTTTTAATTTTTTATGCCCGTTTCAAAACGCGGTCTAAACGGCGGGCTTGACCGTTCCTAGCTAGTGGTTGAATCTTGGAAATTTTTTGATGTTTCTCTGATTTAATAGATACTTATGTACCTAGAAATGATTTTTGGAAAAAATAAAGAGATAACTACGAGGCAGCTATAGTTCAAATTTGACCCGCTTCCAACTGAATCGGCGAGAATTTGTCTTTTTCATGAGAGGTGGATCAAAACTTTTTACACCCAACCATTTGGTAAATTGTGGTTTAAATATGTCCTAGTATTTTAGAAAATTGATTTGGTACAATTTTACAACAAATATGTGGTAGGTCCTTCACAAAAAAAACTCATTTCGGGCACTCGAAAAATGGAAAATGATTTTTTCGTACAAAGAAGATGAAAAGTTTCTTAGGCAACATTGTTTATCATTCCAAGATGCACCTTGTGCATGATATGAGGTCATTTGAACAAACTATGCCATGAATGTGGCCATAAGATTGATCATTTGACTTGAAAGCCATGAATCTTCACACATGGTAGCTTATTTCTGAGAACACCTTTTTAAAATAATTGCCGTATTACAAGTTTATTGTTTTTCCTTGAAACTTGGCCACATATAATGACACAATGCGAAGGTTTTCCAATTTTTTGATTTTTTTGAATTTTTTATGCCCGTTTCAAAACGAGGTCTAAACGGAGGGCTTGACTGTTCCTAGCTAGTGGTTGAATCTTGGAAATTTTTTGATGTTTCTCTGATTAAATAGATACTTATGTACCTAGAAATGATTTTTGGAAAAAAATAAAGAGATAACTATGAGGCAGCTATAGTTCAAATTTGACCCGCTTCCAGCTGAATCAACGGGAATTTGTCTTTTTCATGAGAGGTGGATCAAAACTTTTTACACCCAACCATTTGATCAATTGTGGTTTAAATATGTCCTAGTATTTTAGAAAATTGATTTGGTACAATTTTGCAACAATTTTTTGGTAGGCCCTTCACAAAAAAACTCATTTTGGGCACTCGAATAATGATTAAAAATAGCTACAAAGATAAAAAATTGCATGCAAACCGGCTATCATCCATAAAATATGGTCTAAATTGATAGAAAATTTTAGTTGTGCCATTTTGCAAAATACTTTTAATAGCTACTTCACAAAACCCTCCTAGTTTTAGTACTTAGAAACTATTCTAAATCATAGTTTTTCTGAACCAATCAGAGCTCTTCACACGGATCACCCCCCTTAGCCGATCTAGACCGTCCATATCCGACGGATCCAACGTCTCTCAGGTCCCCTCTCAACCCAACCCAACCCAAACCCTAGCAGCCCCCTCTCCAACATCATCGCCGCCACCCACCCCGATCCCATCCCTCCCCTCGTCTCCCTCCCAAGCCCAACCCACTCCCTCTGCCCTCTTCCTCGATCCCGTGGCCGCCGCCGCCGCCCCTCATCTCCACCGACGCTGGGCTTCCCCACCGGCGACCTCGCTGCCCTTCTCCCGCACCACTGCTGCCCCCACCCTCGCGCGCCAACGAACGGACCAATCCCAAATCCTCGAACCCTACCCGCCGCCCCGTCCCTCTGACCCGGATCCCCCTCCATGCGACCGGACGACGGCGCCGGCGCCGGCGATCGCGACGAGCGCCTCTTCGCGGGCGTGCGCTTCACGCTCGTCGGCTTTGACCCCGCCTCCGAGTCCCAGGTGCGCCCGCCCGCCTTCCTCGACGCGGTTCCCTCTGCCATGCCCCCTTTTCATTTTGGATTTTGTCGCGCAGCGCCTCGTCTCACCGGCCTGGCGACCATAGGCAGGCAGTCCACGGCCAGGATGGCGGCGTGCCCTTCCGTGACCACGTACGCGCATGGCACTCGTCGCTATCGGCGTCCCCGGAGTTGGCGCAGGAGGGGCTGGCCGGCGTCCCACGTCGACGTCCTCCTCCCTCTTCTCTTGTGTGACTTGGAGGAGACCAGGGCGCCGCCCCATCGCGGTCGTCCTCGTTCACCTCTACTCCAGCATCGAGGCCATCAACCTCGGGAACCCGCTCCTCGACCGCACCATCGACGGCTTCCTCAAGATCGACGCCGTAAGTGCCCCTTCCTCCCTCCTCTTCCATCCAATGTCTGTATGTTGAAATGTGTCTGACTCTGATCCAATGTACGTGTGCAGGTCGGCGCCTACAGGGTGGTCACCGAGGACGCCTTCGACTGCATCCACTGGGGTAACAACCACGCGCATCCCGTCTCTCCTACTCTATCTAGTATACAAACGGTGTTGTTAGCCACAAGATCTGGATTTATTTCTGCGGATGTTGGTTAAGTTTGCTTCAGGCTATTCTACTAGTTCCACTAGTAATGCACTGATAGGCAGATGATATATTCTAACCTGGAACTGACTAAATGTTCAGTACTTCAGGCTATTTCAATAGCATTGCCTAGTTTCGAGCAAACTCTCGTAGAATAACTGTAGACAAGCAGTTGGGAAGTGGGTTTATTATCAAAATGTTGATTTAGATATGATTAGTAGATACCCATGTTCCAGGAAATTGTTTTGTTCAGTTTCATGTCCCAGCAAATTAAACCATGCATCAGATTTGGGAATGAAAACAGATAGTGGCCTGCAGGCTGTAATAACAAGATATTTGTTCACTACATAATCTAGGAGCATTGCTCGAAATAATTCAGGCTCCTTGTTTGTACTGCAGCACTACTGGACTATTAAATTTATGTAAGCCACTATGTGACCAGTATGTGATCAAATTCTAGCGCTCTGCTTACTGTATATAAGCTGACTCTCTTTACTAGTTATTCTAATGAGGCCTATGAAGTTACTGTATATGACTCAGATCTGACGCTTTTGTTGTGTGTCTGGTTTTTCAGGATGTGGGTGGTGCAGTGGCCGCAAGAACACGCTCGGCAGCGTCTAGGCCGGGTCAGGGCGGCTGACAGCGGTGGCTACTTCCTTACAAGGACTACAAGCTCGCCCATGACTACACGACCCTCCAGGTCCCGTCTGCATGCCCGCTCCCTCCTCCCTGCCTCCTGCAGGTACCTTTTTAGGCCGCAAGCGGACCTGACATGCTTATGAGTTCAGCATATGCGCTGTGTTATGTTCAGCTTCTAATGTGTCATGGAAATGTCCTTGTGTTGCATAGTAGGCCCTGAATTATTCATGTTGCTGGCGATGAGATGACATGCTTATGAATTATTCATGTTGCTTCCTATGTAAGCTTGCTAATGAATATGATTGACTTAATGAAACTGATGTCAATGCACTTACGCATGGTTTTGCACCTGATGCTGGTTTTGCACCGATGCTGGTTTTGCCTAGATGTGCAGCAGTCGTCTTGTTTGATTGTTAATTGCTGGGTGCTGGCTGGCGTACAATTTAATTTGTCTGCATGGTTGCTTAGTGCAGCAGCACTTGGAAATGTGTAGCAGTGAGTGCACTTGCTAGTTAGCCCACTTAGCATTAGTATGATATTGAAAGACTATTGTGCCTCTTGATTTTATGCCTGTTCAATCAAACGCTCAATTTACTTGCTTTGATGTAATTCCTGGATTCCTGACTAGGGTTATCCTAGCCTATTTATTTATTGTGAGCGAGTTACTTTTTTGTACCCTTTTTAGATCATCCATTCCCTGTATCTGAGGTCTGAGCCAGTGTTGTTCAGGTTCATTCTTTTTGTGTCCCTTTCAAAGTGTTCATATGGTGGTGTGTCATCGAGTACCAGTGTGCTGCTGTTAGCCGTTGATATGCATGGTGGTGCCTGCTTATGTCTGTTCATATGTAGAATCTCTGGCTGATGTTTGTTTTGATTGATGTGCGTTCATTACCAATTCCTGAGGATGATTTGTGTTCCTCATGGCAATTAGTCTCGGACGCTACAAGCTATTCTCTGTTGTGTGGTATATCCTGATTGGTGGCATTCTTTGTGCCAACTTATCCTAGAAACGACACATACATTCATATGCAGTCATCTGTAATTTTTCTTTTCTCTGTGTTAAATGATCTAAATGTGCGGACCAAATGATCTCATAGTTTGAATGCACCATAGTTTTGCATAACCTTGGTACATTTACATGCACACGCATACACATTTGACTGCTGAGTGTTTGAATTATTGGAATGTGGGGGTTGGTCTGTTTATTCCCATGTTCTTAAGTTCTGTGTATTTAGACTGTAACTCTTAAGATATCATTGTAGCTATAAGTAGACAGCAAGTTACCAGCAGATTGTAATGGCAGTCTAATTATCACTTTAATTTTCTCCCAAATGACTGTAAGTGGACTGTACGTTGTGACACCACTGATGCCAGACCTACAAACAGTAGTTTGATGGATCTGTAGGTTTTTTTTGGGCTGTGGTATTACGATAGTTGTAGCTCACATGTTTGAAACCAGGTCCAGTTCCAACCCGATTAGGATTGGCCTTTTAGCAGCATGGATTTACCAAGTTGGGATGTTGGGATAGTTGGATTCCTGTTGTCTCTTGTAGCACCAAATGCTAGTATGTGTTTTACTAAAGTCATCAGATAGTTAACTCATTGTGAGATGTCCACACTTGTTTTGTTAACAAACATGAACTGTTAAGTCATCTATTCCTGGCTTTTTCTTTTGTTCAGTATATACGTGTGCTTTCTGTTCTTTTGTTCTATTCACTGTGTGAGTATAGTTTCTTGTTGGCACCAAGGTGTTTGAGATGGTCTTCCTGTTGGTGCATGAGGAAGAGGAAGTGAAGTCATTGATTTGTCCACCGAGGAAGAGGAAGCGTGAAGTCTTTGATTTGTCCAGAGGGTAAGTCCTCGGTCTGTCCCACTCTTCCTTTGCTATGTGATTGTGACATCCATGTGTTATCTACTTATCTGGACACTTTGGTTCATATACTATTCTTGTGATTTTCCAATGCTCTGCCAAAAAATGAATCTGTAACCTTTAATGAATTCAATGTATGATCGTGATGAGAATGAATGAATGAATGATATCATACCAACTTGTTTTTCCCTTGATCAGTATCATTTGTGGTAGCTCCTAAGCAACATGATCTTTTTCTTGCTCCGAGATCCCAAGTGTGGTGTTGTACTTTTGTTGTGCTTGGTTGATGTCCTGCTAGCTGCTACTGTTAATTGTTACTACCATGATGTTAACACTGCTTAGAATATGTTCTGCGCCTTAATTCTACTAGTATTTGTTGTCAAAAGCATGATTGTATTGTGAGCCATCAATTTCTTGGAGTCTTCTTAGAGCTTGTTGGCATTAGGATCGACCCCTAGCTGCTTGTGTATTTGTTTATTATTTTGTTCAATATTCTTTTCCTAGCTGTTGTATGTTTGAGGATATTGCTTTCATTCTGAATTCACAGCCATGATAATGATCGTTTCCTGTCTTTTACAGGAGCTCCAGGCTCAAGATGTTGGAAAGGGAACGCTTCATCTTTGTAGCTAATTATATGTTCCTGGATGATGTGAATGGCTGTTATAGTATTTCATAGCAGCACTTTTGTAGTTGTTCTAAATTCCTGGATGATGTGAACTATGGCATGATTGTAATATATATAATATACTCATTTTGGTAGCCATTTATGAAAATTTGTGTGATTGAGGCTCTCTGGACCAAAATACTGGTTACTTTATTATTGATACTTTATTGTTGATATGTCGGAAATGAAACATATACTATTTGGGCCCTAAAAAGGCCACAAATCAAACAATTCAGGAAAAATGAACAAAATTACTAAAAGAATCAATTGTGAAAAGGCGATGGCCAAGTAAATAAAAAGGCTTAGGCCCAAAAACAAAATAGATCACAAAAAGGCCATGATCCATGAAATAAAAAGGCCAAATTGTTGGGCCAGGCCCATGTAGCTAGAGAAAATTAATAGAGATAATATAGAGTAAAAAGGCCGAATTGTTGGGCTAGGCCCATGTAGAAAATCGAATTGGACCGGGCTGAATCTTGTGCCACATCAGATTGCCATGCTGGATGCCTACGTGGCCTGGGGAGATTGCTAGTGACCAAAACGCCACAGTAGACGTATTTTGGTCATAAACGTTTACGACCATTGCAGAAGAAAGGTCGCTAATGTCAGATTATGACGGCCAGCTTTTGACCTTATGTTTTTGGTCACAAAAAGGTCACAAATGGAAATTTGTGACCATTCAGTGACCAATAGTGGTGGTCACAAGTTGACATATTTCTTGTAGTGTTGGCCGCATGACATCGCGTTGGTTAGCGGCGGTGCCCTCCCGGCCCAGATCTAGGCCCTTTTGGGCCCCATCTTGGCCTGAGCTGGACATGTTGGGTTTGCCTGCGTCGTCTCCAGCAAAAGGAGGTGCGGCTCATGCTGGTGGTGGTATAGACGCCGACACGCTGACTGCAGCGAGGCGACAGGAGCTTCACGAGCCCTTTTTGGGCATGGCCGGGCCTAAGTTGCCTGGTTTGCTTCTGATGTTGCATCTGGTCAGTTACCACCGAGGGCGGTGGAGACTGTCCCCTCCTGCGTGGCTGCTGACTCTACCGATCCTCGTTGATGGAGTGCAATGGATCGTCCGGGGTCGTGGTTGGTTGGCAGTCAGGGGAAATCCTTGTCGGCTTGACCAACACCGACGTAGTGATGCCTGTGGGCGCCACTATTCCTTCCTTAAGGGCGTCGGGTAATCCCCTTACCCCATGCCCCTTCGCGTACCAGGGGAAACACTGAGACAAGTCCGGGAAGTGTCGTCGTCGTGTTCCTTCTTGAAGGTGTTGCTTGGTATGTTGCGTTCCGGAGTGCTAGGTGCGTGGTGAGAATTTTCCGGTTGTCACAACGGTTGAGGTTCATCATCGTTTTCACTGATCCGATGTGGTTGGCATTATTTTCTCTTTTGTATCGTTTGGGCGTGCTTGTGCTGAGACGCCGACAATTGAATCGTGTGGTTGATACATTAATATATATAACAGGGCGAAAGCCTATTTTGAGCATTCGGTTAGTTCGATGAGCTTGGAGCTTAGATTACACAGTCCGGGCGAGTGAACAGAGATTAGATAATACCCGTTGGGTTTTTATTTGATTTCATTTCTTGTATTTCTTGTTTGACTTGCTTGGAGCGTAGATTAATTACATAGTCCAACTATGAACAAGTCTCATCTTTGTTAAAAAGAATGAACTAGTCTCGTCTCATATAGTTAAGACGGATGATATATTCATGCTGCCAACTGTTTAGTTGCTTGTCTCAGGTTTCCTTAACGTTACCATGCTCAATTCTGTAACATGCTGTCCATTGCCAATTACTACTTGCTTGGTCTATATTTGGTTCATAACCTAAGTATATATACCTAAACTGATCAAACAATTTTCCCAACTTGCTGCCATTGTGATAAACTGATAACTGATAAGTGATCCTACTGTCCTGCATCCAGGTCCGGGGTGGTTGGGAGACTATTGAGAATAAAAAGAAGAAATCAGGGCAAACATCTGGGAGGGGACAATGGGCACCACAGACTTCATCCTCGAATGCTCCACCCAATACAGCATGCCAAGCTTGAATGGCAATGGATCTCCGCGTCCTTCAGGAAACAAGTCGGCTCCTCAACTTGAATGGCAATGTTCGTATTTGGGAAAACATAAGAAGTCAGATTTTGCATTTTGATGCGATATATGCTCCTCAACTCCTTGTAGATGTGATACTTGATTTAAATCTTTTTGGGATGTACCTATTTGGAAAGAAAGAAAAACTTCACAGTTGAAGTATCGTTATGATTCAACATGGAGAGGGACCCATATTTAATATATAATAGGAAATGTTTAATAGTATTAAAAAAATTTTCCCAACATTTTCAAAAAATGTATAGACGTTTCAAGTATATGTTTGTGACACTTTAATAATTGTTCGTGCAATCTAAAATAAAGTTGTTCTCGTAATTTCAATTGAAATGTTTTATCTCATTCCAAAAAAATGTTTCAGCCATTTAAATGAAATATTTACACATTAAAAAATATGTTCATGAATTTTTTTAAATTGCTTTATAATTTTTTTAAAAATTGTATAATTTAAGAAAAAGTTTTGTACCATTAACAAATTCACTCATTCATATGTGTGTCATAGTTTGTTTGTGTGTGCGCGTGCACTCGTGAAAGTTGGCTCTCTCGCATGTTGTACTAGCTTTCTACATATTAAGATGGGGCTCGCATTCGGAATTGTGGCCGGACCTGGCCATGATGGAGTAGGCAGAAGAGATTCAAGAGGTAGGAGAGGGGACGGGAGGGGACCGGAGAGGGCGAGAGGACTAAGGTTTTGACTAGGTTTTGTTAGACGCGGGTGGAGTTTTTTAGGGGAGTGGTGGGTGGCGTGGGCCTTAGCAGGCCGATACGACGTGGTGGCAGCGTCCAAGCCTCGCCATACCCGCCCCACATACGTCTAGTTACGGGTTTTCCGGACAGCCCAAATGGTTGGGCTGGTTGTGGGGCAGCTTTGAGGGCTTTAGTTGTAAATGCTCTTATTCGTATTTTATGGGTAAATGCTCTTACGCCTTGTCTCTAACTTAAGGAGGTGGGGTCGGTTTAATAGACATAAAAAGGTATTATCACTTGGTTCAAAAAAATCGATAGGAAAGAACATGTATATACAAAATATCAAAACCTTAATAATGATATTATGTATTGATCTAACTCGTATATATATAATATGCAGGGGAGAACGATTTGAAGTAGTGGGCAAGTGGTAAAGGCTTTAAAATCTATTATTCTTTTATAACTCTTACTATCTGTAAATTAAGGGAAACAAATGAATCCGCAAAAAAGGGAAACAAATAAATTTCCTTCTTTCTAATTGTGTAGTCTACAAAGCAGATACATGAGCTGGAAATAAAGGGGATGTCTACTTTGGTTGCCAGGGTTTAAAGTGATTTCCATCCAGCTCAAAAGGAAACCAAAGTGGCAGCTCCGCTCAACACTAGAAGCAAGAGCAGAGCGAATCCTCACGATGTCTGGCAGTAGGCGCAGCGGCGGGCCTCTCGGCAACAGAGAGAACCCCGGTGAGAGCTCCCTCCTTGCCGCGGTTCGAAGATGTCTATGCTTCTTTGGGGATCCGCGCGATGGCTGGGGCTGGGGGCGAATCAATTGTTGCATCTGGTGATTCGTTTTCCTCGATCCATCCATCGGGACAACGACTGATGAGGAGTGATTTTTGAATTAGGCAGGATTATTTTATTATTATTATTGTTATTAGGTTTTGGTTTGTTTGCTTTTAAGGGGATTCAGTTAGTTGAAAATTTTCAAATCTGGCCGAGATTTCGGATCTCCCTCCTCCCACGTCATCTAACCGAGCGTGGCGACTAGGGGCTCCTCTCCCTCCTTACAGCGCCCCCTTAACCCCCTCAACCCTTGTGGTGCCAGCGGTGAATACCCCAACTCCCCCCGCCGCACCCCACACGGCGATCCGACTTGGGTGGAGGTGGCTGGCGGTGGTGCCCCTTGGCCGTTCATGGATCCAGTGATGGTGTTTTCTCTCAGGTAGCACAGTGTCGGGTGTTGAGGTGGCGGTGCCGTGGCTGCTTGGCCGCGGGGTGGTGCGTCGACTTGCGGCGGCGGCGTCCCGGCCTACACTACTAGGAAAAGGGCTATAGATGGGATTGACACTAATGGCGCACCAGAAAGATGGTGCGCCATTAGTATATACTAATGGCGCACCACAATCTGATGCGCCATTAGAGTTTAAACTACTAATGGCGCACCACGCTAAGGGTGCGCCATTAGTATCAAATTTTTTTTAAACTAGTGCGCCTGTCCAAACATACTAATGGCGCATCCGGGCAAAGTGCGCCATTAGTAGTTGTAACTACTAATGGCGCACCAGGCAGCAGGTGCGCCATTAGTATAGAATTTTTTTTTGAACTAGTGCGCCTATCCAAACATACTAATGGCGCATCCTGCCCAAGTGCGCCATTAGTAGTTGTAACTACTAATGGCGCACCAGGCAGTGGGTGCGCCATTAGTATAGAATTTTTTTTTTGAACTAGTGCGCCTATCCAAACATACTAATGGCGCATCCTGCTTAAGTGCGCCATTAGTAGTTGTAAGTACTAATGGCGCACCATGCAAGAGGTGCGCCATTAGTAAGTGGGCAGCAACAAGATATTTGGGACAGCCTCTCCTACCCACACACTCACTTTCTCCCCACTTCATTCTCTCCACCTCCTCCTTGTCTCGGGTGCCTCCTCTTTTTCACCTCATTTCCACCATAGATTCATTCAAATTAAGTGGTTAAATTACCTTGTTTTAATAGGTAAGTAAGGGGGGAAGCTATATTTAGGTTGTTCTCCTTACAACAATGTGCACATGCACTTTTTACGGCCTAGCTAGATCTATGTATGTTCGTGGTGTTGCATATGTTTGTGGTGTTGCATATGTGTTTGTGTTTGGAGGTGTACCGGTATTTGATATGCGATAGTTGCCAATATTTTGCCGGAATGTTGATTCATTTCCGTTTCGGCGAGAATTTTGGCATTAAGCATTCTTTTTGGTCCTATTTTTAGGGAAAGTCATGCCAAATTTTTGTTTGGTTCTAAAATATCGTTTTGCTCTACCCCGCAGGCGACCATGGTCCGCACGATGACCGAAGGCATCGTGAATAGGTTTTTGAGGTCCGCGAAGGCCGAGATGCTTCAAAAGAACGAGACGGAGATAAGATGTCCGTGTCGAAGATGCAAGCTGAAGAGCCTTATTGCGGACCCGGATTCCGGGCAGGTGCGGGACCACCTGCTGTTGCGTGGTTTCATGGATGGCTATCGGTGGCAAGGTGATGAAGATGACTACGAAGTCGTCCATGCGGGCCGGGCAAGAAATGAGGAAGGGCAGCAAGACAACCACCGCGGCTCGGGCGGGCGAGAAGACGAAGAATCCCCAGGAGATGATCACGACTGTGATGCTGTACACAGTCATCATGTAGAAGATGCAGGACATGATGATGAGGAAGATGCCGGAGCAGGCGACGGGCATGATCATGAAGATGATGATGCCGGCGGAGCAGACGACGCTGGACCATCGATGGGCTGGGTGCAGGACCCTCATATTCAAGAGCTGCTTCTCAAGCAGACGGATAACGCAAGAGCTGCCGCCCGAGAGAAAGCCAAGATGGATCAACTTGAGTTAGACGCGGTTACTCCATTGTATGAAGGATGCAGGCCCGAGGATACCCGCCTGAAAGTAACGCTCATGGCCCTGGAGATGAAGGTAAAACACAAAATGACCGACGCATGCTTCGACGAGAACATGTCATTCTGGCACGAACGTCTTCCCAAGGGGAACAAGTGCCCGACCAGTTTGGAGGAGGCGAAGAAAATCGTGTGTCCTCTGGATTTACCGCACGTGAAATACCATGTGTGCATGAACAATTGCATCATTTATCGGGACGAGCACGCGGAGTCTACAATATGTCCGGTGTGCGGTGTCACTCGATACAAGAAGAGGAAGAAAGCTCCTCGAAAAGTGGTGTGGTACTTTCCGATCACTCCTCGTCTGCAGCGGTATTTCGCGGATCCTAAGGTAGCAAAGCTCCTGCGTTGGCACGCGGATAGGGAGGAGAAGAAGCGAGAAGATGACGCAAATGATCCGGAGATAGATAAAAAAGACAAGATGCTGAGTCACCCTAAGGATGCGAGCCAGTGGCAAGCATTGAACTTCGAATACCCAGAATTTGGGAACGATCCAAGGAACATCGTGCTGGGCGCGAGCACCGATGGAGTCAATCCGTTTGGCAGCCAGAGAAGCACACATAGCACCTGGCCTGTGTTTGTGTGGATGTACAACCTTCCCCCCTGGTTGTGCATGAAGAGGAAGTACATTCACATGAGTATGCTAATTGAAGGGCCGAAACAACCAGGGAACGACATCAATCTGTATCTGGGGCTGCTGAAAGAGGAGCTTGACACGCTGTGGAAAACGCCAGCCAATACGTGGGACGCCGCAGAGAAAGAATATTTCCCTATGAGAGCCGCACTGCTCACGACGGTGCACGACTATCTCGGTTACGGATATCTTGCGGGGCAGGTAGTCCACGGATTTTCTGGATGCGTAAGGTGCATGGATGACACAACGTATCGCCAGCTAGATAGAGATCCCGGGTCTTCGAAAACCGTGTTCATGGGACATCGAAGGTGGCTTCGCGACGATGACCCGTGGAGGAAACGCAAGGATCTGTTCGATGGTGAAACCGAACCCCGAAAACGCCCGTGTACGAGGAGCGGCGAGGAAGTAGACAAGCTGTTGAAAAATTGGAAAGACTGCCCACTGCCGGGAAAGAAGCAAAAGGCGCCAGAGCCGGGAAAGAAGCGAAAGGCGCCAGAGCCGCTGCTGAAGGTATGGAAAACGAGGTCTGTTTTCTGGGACTTGCCGTACTGGAAGATCCACCGTGTGCCTCACAGCCTTGATGTCATGCATATCACGAAGAACGTGTGCGAGAGTCTGCTTGGTACCCTGCTCAACATGCCAGAGAGGACCAAAGATGGGCCGAAAGCAAGGGCAGACTTGAAATCAATGGGCATCAGGCAGGAGCTTCACGCTTATATGATGATGATGATGATGATGATGATGATGATGATGATGATGATGAGGCGAAGCAGGACACAGAAAGTCGTCGCAAAGGCAAAAAGGCCAAGAAGACCGGAAATGACTACCCTCCCGCGTGCTTCACTCTAAGTCAGGAGGAGATCGAGCAGTTTTTCACCTGCCTCCTAGGAGTAAAACTTCCTTACGGTTACGCGGGGAAGATAAGCAGATACCTAGACCCAGCGAAGCAGAAGTTCAGCGGGATGAAGTCTCACGACTGTCACGTGCTGATGACGCAGATACTTCCAGTTGCAATCCGTGGGATCATGGACGCGCACGTCCGTGAAACGCTATTTGGCCTATGCAACTTCTTCGACGTCATCTCTCGGAAGTCGATTGGCGTGAGGCAACTCAGAAGGCTACAGGAAGAGATCGTGGTGATACTATGCGAGCTTGAGATGTACTTCCCGCCCGCATTCTTCGACTTTATGGTGCATCTGCTGGTCCATATAGTGGAGGATATCATCCAACTCGGGCCGACGTTCCTGCACAGCATGATGCCGTTCGAAAGGATGAATGGTGTCATCAAAGGATACGTTCGCAACATGTCACGTCCAGAAGGAAGCATAGCCAGGGGCTTTCTGACCGAAGAGTGCATCTCCTACTGCACGAATTATCTAGGCATCGAGAACCCCGTTGGTCTGCCCGTCAACAGGCACCTCGGCAGGCTCGCTGGATGGGGTCACCGTGAGGGTCGCCGCGAAATGCATGTCGACTTCGAGGGTCGACTCGCCGACTTTGAAAGAGCAAACCTAGTCGCGCTACAACACATAGACGTGGTCGATCCTTGGTTGGTAGAGCACAAAACCTTTATTAAAAAGACGTACAATGACCGAGGCCAACAGAGGACGGACGGAGATACACTCAAAGAGCACAACTCATGTTTCACGCGTTGGTTCAAGCATAAGCTTCTGTCGTACCCTTTACATGAGGATTCTTCCGCGGAAGAACAACTCATATTCGCCTTGTCACAGGGCGCCGAGCACAACCTGATGACCTATGAGGCGTACGATATCAACGGCTACACATTCTACACCGAGGCCAAGGACATGAAGAGCGATGGTTATCAGAACTCCGGGGTAACGATGGAATCCTACACCGGTAACGACAAGGACAGATACTACGGAAGGATCGAGGAGATCTGGGAGCTGAGCTACGCTGGAGAGAAGGTCCCGATGTTCCGTGTCAGATGGGCCAAGAACGTCATAAAAGAAGACCGGTATTTCACCACCATGGTTATACCCGAAGCCAAATCCAAGACCGCGGGCGCAAACGTCACCGCGAAAAATGAGCCATGGGTACTGGCTTCCCAAGTGGACCAATGCTTCTTCATTACCGACCCGCCAAAGCCCAGTCGTGTTGTCGTGAGGAGAGGCAAAAGGAAGATCATCGGAATGGATGGAGTAGCCAATGAGCAAGACTTCGACAAGTACGGCGACCCGAGGATCGAACATGACGACGATGATGAAGTAGCAGCATACACCACAAGAAGAAGCAGGACCACCCTACCTAAAGGACGTCCGTTCCACAGAAGAACTCCATTTGCGAAAAAGAAGGGCAAGAAGATTGTGAACAGATAGCTAGCTAAGATCGATTGTATTTAAATCGTAGCCTTCATTTCTCGATTGTATTTCATGGGTACTTTTTGAACTATCATGAATATTTTTAAATTTCATGGACACTCGATCTCGATCCCCCTCCATCTCGATCGCTATCCCACCTTGCCAGATCCGGCCCCCCTCGCCGCCGAGCACCCCCCAGTCCACCGGCCGCCGCCGCCGACCCCCCGCACCCTCGATTCCCCTACCCAACCGCCGCCGCCGACCCCCCGCACCCCGCGCACCGTCTTATAAAAAAATTAGTATCAAACAGCTTTTTAAATGCTACTGTCTTATAAAAAAATATTACTGTTATTATTTAAACAAGTTTGAACATATTTAAACACAAATAAGTATCAAACAGCTTTTTAAATGCTAAAAAAAATTTGTGGAGCCCACCTCGATCCCCCTCCATCTCGACCGCTATCCCACCTCGCCAGATCCGGTCCCCCTCGGCGCCGAGCACCCCCCAAGTCCACCGGCCGCCGCCGCCGACCCACCGCACCCTCGATTCCCCTACTCAACCGCCGCCGCCGACCCCCCGCACCGCGCGCACCGTCTTATAAAAAAATAAGTATCAAACAGCTTTTTAAATGCTACTGTCTTATAAAAAAATATTACTGTTATTATTTAAACAAGTTTGAACATATTTAAACATAAATAAGTATCAAACAGCTTTTTAAATGATAAAAAAAATTGTGGAGCCTGGGAGTCGAACCCAGGACCTCCTGGTGTGAGAACTGGCTGCTGACCAGTCGAGCTAGTAGAGTGGGCTTGACATGGATAGGTTCTGGTAGTACATAACCTTTTGGCTCGAGTTGAAATAAAAAAAATACTAATGGCGCACCACGGTGAGGTGCGCCATTAGTATGGACATGCTAATGGCGCACCACGGTGAGGTGCGCCATTAGTATTGTGGCCCGATCCCCTTCGCCCGATCCCCCCTTCGCCCGATCCCCCCTTCCCTCTCCCCCTCGCCAGTTCTCTCCCTCTCGATCCACCGCCGCCGCCGCCGCTGCCCTCGCCCTCGCCCTCGCCCTCGCCCTCTCCCTCCCTCGCCCTCTCCTCGCCTTCCCTCTCCCTCGCCCCGCCTCCCTCGACGCCACCGTCCCCGCCACCTCGACGCTGCCCCGCCGCCTCGACGCGACCCCGCCGCCCGGACGCCGCCCCGACGCCGCCTCGACGCGACCCCGCCGCCCCGACGCCGCCTCGACGCGACCCCGCCGCCCCGACTCCGCCTCGACGCTGCCCCGCCGCCCCGACGCCGCCTCGACCCCGCCCCGACGCCGCTGCCCCACCTCGACCCCGCCCCGTCCACACCACCGTCGCCGGGGCACCCGTCCTCCCTCCGCGGCCATCAACGTCGAGCCCGTCTCAAGGTCTGCCGCCTGCCTGCCTAGCTAACCCCTCTGCAATTCTCTGTTTCTTCCATGGGATGACACATGACAGTGCTTTAGTTCATGTACTCCCTGCATAAAGAAATATTAGAATGTTTAGATCGCGTAAAGAAATATAAGAGTATTTAGATCACTAAAGGGGAGTATATAATTAAGGGTCGGTTCTCTTTGGGCTAGATCATGTCAAGAAATATGAGAATGTTTAGATCACTAAAGGAGGGAGTATATATTAAGGGTCAGTTCTCTTTGGGCCTCTGGATGGATATAAGTTGGGTAGAGCCAGTTCTTTCAGGGTTATTGGGTGATTGTCAAAATAAACTTAACTACTTTTTCTGTTTTATTTACTCTGCATATTAGTTTGACCTAAGTCAAATTTTATGAAGCTTCGGCATTAGTCTTCGATATTTTTGTGGGATTATATAGAATTTTTGCAAAACATATATAGGAGATCAACATTATATATGCATGTGGTGAAGATTTTTCTGGTGCAAATCATGTAATAAAGAACTGAAAGGGAGTCAGTTAGTATGGCCACCTAAAGTTCGGTCCAGGATGGACGAAGCTCCAAAAGTTTGAATTTGAGATCGAGGGAGAACTTCTGGGGTTCTGTTGTGGGTTATGATTCCTCGTACAACGCTCACAACCTGAATAGATATGATTTTCTGTTGTGAGAAGTTGAAGGATTTGAGGTTGGCTCCTGTTGAAACTTGGCTAGAGATACAACTTTGTTTTGTCATTGGGAAGTGTAAAGCATTGGAGAAGATTTATTGTTGATGCTCACACCTCCAGAATATTTAGTTAAAACCTTCTGCTGAACTCATTAAGTTGTTGACTGCGCATTATGGAGAAAATTGTATTTCTGCAACCAGATTCAGCTACTGTCGTTACAACACTGTCTTTTGAGTAAATTGAGACTCCACATCATCACTGACATCGCAGGGCCATTTCTGTCAGATCCGTTGTCGAACTCCTCTAACTTGGAAACTTGGGTTATGTGTTACTCTTTCTTCTGAAGTTGTGCTTCTGTGTTATAAATCTCTGAAGTTGTGGTTCTGCAAAAATCGTGCCGCTGAAGTTGTTTGTTAGTGCTTCAAGTTATTTATCTTCTTTTAGGTTATTTATCACTTGTGTTATTATTATACATCTTGTGCTCATCTTGTTTAGCTTAGGTTGTTGGTACACTTAGTTTTTGGGCCTCAACATATTTACCATTTGTGTTTGAAAACTAAACGAGTAGTTTGTTTATACATTTCTTCAAACCAAACCCTTAATTGTTTTATAACACCTATGTTCCTTCTCTATGAGACATCTGGGTCATTTCACCAAAGCACTCTTCAGCATGGGCCGTGCCGCAGTCTACATATGTATAATAATAACACAAGTGAACATATGCATGAACAGGATATATATCTTTAACAGGATATATATCTTTACCAGTTAAAATTTTGATCAAGTAAACTCAATATTTCTGGGACAGTTAGAGTATCCATCGATCATATTTGAACCTAATACCAATTCATTCATCTCCATACCACTGCAGACACAACAGAACAGAGGCACTTCATCACCCACGGCTGAGAAAGCAAGGTAGAATCACCACTGCATACATACTATTTCTCTTTTTTTCTGTTCTTTTCAGATCAATATTGTTGTGATCTTTCATGTCTTTTATAACAGGGAAAATGGTTGTATATGATAGACATCGAACCGTTTCTGTAAACTGAGTACTAACTGAGTTCCCTAAAAAAAGAACCTTAGTACTAACTGAAATATGATGGAACAGAAAATACAATGAAATCAATACGGAACATGCTAGATAAATATTGCCATGAAACCAGATGACACTGATAATTTTAGTGGAAAACAAAGGACTCTTCTGTTATTTTTAGTGAAAAGTTGGTCCACCGACCACTCACATATCCAATTTCCATGATCCTCAACGGAAGTCAGAAACACAACATATCCATGGACTTCTCATTGTTCAAAATCTTCTCTTAGGATTAACCACAACAGCATATCGGGGGTTCAGGAATCAAAATATCAGTTACATCAAGAGTTAGCAATGACCAAACTGGCATGTAACAGAGACACTATAAAAGATAGCCAACATCCAGTTAGCCCTAGTACTTGGTGTTTGTAGAAAACCAGGAGTGTCAATGGGACTAGAATTCACTTGTTCTTATATGGGTTTGTAAAACTTGTTCATGTACTGAACTACTAGTGCCTTGTGATGCTCTGAATTACTTGTGATGCCTCTGAATTACTTGTGATCACATTGAGAAAGACTTGTAAAGATGATGATCATCTTTAACAGAAAACAATTTGTGATGATTTTGCTAGTTTGCTGGGTTTTGTCTCCGACCATCGTGTCGTGATGATTTTGCAGGTACCCCGAGAGGCCCTTGAGTTTGCCGGAATGTCCATTAACTTCCGTTCCGGCAAATTCGGGTACTCCATATGTCCTATTTTCAGCAAAGGTCATGCTGAAATTTTCCGTGAATTTTAGCATGACTTTGCTAAAAATAGGACATATGGGGTACTTGTGACTAATGCATGGGCCGGGGTATCTTAGTAGTTAATTAAGTAGGATCAAGTGCCCCGGCGTACTTGTGACTAATGCATGGCTTTTAGGGTGCCTCGGTGTCGATAAAAACCGAAATGATGAAAAGTTAGGCTTTTAGGGTGCCTTGGCGTCGAAAAACCCTCAATGATAAAAGCTTAAATTTTAGGATGCCTCGGTGTCGACAAACCCTAAATGATGAGACCATGATCTTGTTCCTTGACAATAACCAACTTTTTGACCAAACTTTGTTTCTATTTAGAGAGAAACATGGCCCACAACGATGAGGCCGGGGGTTCGGGCGGCAAGGCATTCTGGGAGCTGTCCCAGGAGATGGAGGAACAACCTCACTTGTATGAGGCCGCCGCCTTCCCCACCGATCCTGAGACCACGGATGGTGCCGCCGAGGATGACCACACTGATGCCACCACTGATGGTGCCGCCGAGGATGCCACCACTGATGATGGCGGCGCACGCACAGATAGCAGCCAGCCGAAGAGGCAACGGAAGGACCGGCGCCCGATCGTGCTCCGCACCCTCAAGGAGGAAGTTACTGAAGTGGACTCCAACGGGAATCCAACGGCGCCCGAACGAATAGTCAAGGGGTACTCGCTTCAGCTCGGGTGCATTGTCCGGAGCACCGTCTCGATCAACACCGAGAACCTGAGGCATCCTGACCGGGGGAATTTGCGCCACCTCCTCTTCACGAAGCTGCACGAACGATACAAGTTCCCCGCTGAATTCGAAAACACAAGCCTCAAAGGGAATAAAGTGAACAATGCTGCCCTCACGAAGATGAGCAAGGCCCTGTCTACTTGGAAAAGCAATGTGAAGAGAATGATCGAGAAAGGTGAGAGTTATGAGAAGATCAAGGAGAAAAATCCTTCGATCACCGAAGATGACTACAACGACTTCAAGATCAATTGCTCGAGCACCGCAAGCTCCCAATCAAGTGAGTGGGGGAAACAAATGCGGGAGCTGAACATAGGGGAACACACACTCGGTCCCGGCGGTTACAGAGTGGCGGAGCCTATATGGGACAAGGAGGAGGCGGACCGTGCCGAGCAAGGCCTACCGCCCCTCTTCGATAAATACGGTGACAAGCAGACCAGGAACTTTGTCAGGGCCCGGTACAAGAAGGACCCGAAAACAAAGGAGCTTACCACGGATCCGAAGACCAGGCGGCTTGAGCTTGTTCTGGTAAGGAATACACCCCCGCGTAATTAGCTCCATATGGTTGCATTCTAATTAATGAAGCCGAATTTCTAAATGGTTCACATTCCTTCCGCAGGCGACTGAAAGCAGTAGCGCGGGGTCGACTCAGAGCAACCCTTGGGACACCACTCTAAATAGGGGGTTGAATATAATGAAGAACAAGGATAAGCTCAGTAAGCCGACGTCAGCTGGTCGTGTGGCCGGCAAAGGCTTGTCGACAAAATGGGGGTCATACTATACCGCTGGTGTGCGGAAGGAGAAAAAGACCAGCTCGGAAAGCCAGGCGCGAGAGGTTCAAGAACTCAAGGCACAGGTGGCGCGGATTCCGGAGATTGTCCAAGAGCAAGTGGAACAACGACTCGGAGCGACGATCACCGCCCTTGTGCCTACCTTGATCTCGGGGTTGAGTGCGTGGATTGCGGGCGGCCAACAGGGGCCGCCCCCGATTCCTAGCTTCACGGCCAGCAACTCGCATAATGCGATGGCGGGGCCATTGGTGCCTCCGGCGGAGGCGGCATTGGTGTCTCCGACGCCGGCACGGGAGCTTAATGCACCCGGGTGTACGCCGGCCGGCACCTCTTCAGCAAGCGGCCGCTCCGTCAACTGCACGCCCGCCGTTGGCGGTGCCTCGACATTAGCCGAGCTCGACGTCATCATCACGGTAACTAATTAAGCCTCTCTCGGCCGAGGACTTCATCTCCTTGCCTTTGACTGGGCATCCCTGACGCCCTACATGTTTTCGCAGGGCGCCGCCGACGTTCCGTGCACTCTCCTCCACTTCGTGAACAACGAGTTGGTCGATGTCGCCAAGGGCAAAATCGTTCAACCGGGCAACCCCTTGTTCCACGGTACCCAGATGCCACCCAACTTGTTTAGGGTTCAACTGGTTCGGGTGCTGCCAGGCTGCGACGACTTGTTACCTCCGATTCGACCCGTCGGGGCCGACGATGATGACGTGATGACCCTCAGCGCCTGCCTGAGCTGGCCCCTGCTTTGGCCGAAGAGCCAGATTCGTTTGGGGGCGGGGGACACCACCCCAAAGACAACACCGCCAGTCGTGCCGGCGCCAAGTCGGCCCCATGGCAAGACCGCCGTAACGGTGCCGGACATCCCTATGCCACTGGATCCAAACATGCATATGGCACAGGATCAGAACGACGACGACGACGACGATGATACATTTGGCAACGTCGATCAGTACTTTGCCGAGCATGGGTACGATGGCGACTTCATGGGGCCTCCTTCTCAAGAACCAAACCCAACAAAAGACGTGTGCGATCTAGCTCGTACCGCGGAGAAGCCAAGTTGCAACAGGCGCCGTCTGGCGTTCAGCTCTCAGGAGACGCCTCCAGCTGCCGACTTCACCGAGCCTCAGATAGGCGAGGTGCGAAATATTATCAGCCCCAACACACTCAAGAAGGCGGTCTGTGAGCAGAACTCGGTCCCATTACAGGAGAAGAAGAAGGCACGCAAAAGAAAGACTAAGAAGGGTGCGAGCCAGCCGGCACCGAGTACGATCCGTGCTCAGGACGGGCCACCTTCACCGCAGGATATCTCGAGGAGGGTGCATGTGGCGGGTAGGGCGATGCTACCACCAAATATGCTCAATGCTGCAACCGGTGCTATGCGGAGTCTGCACGACAGTGTTCTTTCTTTGGAGAAGCGGCGTCTCAGAGAGAAGGATGTGGCATACCCGGTTTTCGTGGCCAAGGTGCCAGAGGGCAAGGGCTTTGTGGATGGCGACATCGGGGGTACGATCGTCCTGCGGTTTGATGACATCTTTGCTATGTTTAACCTTCATCCGCTGCACTACACCTTCGTTCGGCTATTTTCGCTGAGTATGGAGATGCGGATCATTCGCGACAAGACCCCGGACATCGTGATAGTCGACCCCTTCTACATGCGTGCCAAGATCTTGGGCAGCGCTGGGGACCGGCAAGTCGCGAGTTCTTACCTCGAAGGCGTCATTCTGGCAAACCAAGATAAGGATAACTTCCTCGTGCCTTACTTTCCCGAGTAAGTCCTCCCCTCAACCGGCCCGTAACATATGAATTCTTACTTTTCGATCGTTTTTCTTTTAACATTCCGTGTTTTCTGCAGTGACACACGTTGCACGCTCATCCTCCTAAGCCCCAAATATTCCATGGCCACGTATTTCGACCCGGACCGTCAGTCGAACGTAGACTACACAAATGTCAAGAAGGTTCTTGATGATGTTCTCCCCGGCTACGCCCAATCTGGAGGCACCTTCACCAGGCCTATTCGTAAGTACGGCAAGCACGTGTTCTCCCACAATACGACGTTCTGCTGCGTCAAGCAGCCGCCTGGCGGTCAGAAGGGTGCCTACTACGCCATCCATCACATGCGGGCGATCGTACGGGACCATCATCAACTTCTGCTACCGAGTAAACTCCAAGATTGGGCCGCGAGCGTGTCGGCAATCCAGGACGCGGACCTCCGACAAGAATTCTTTCGCATCCAGTCGGAGTTTGCGGAAATCATCCATCAAGATGTCCTTCGTACCTCGGGGCAGTTCTACCTCAGAAATCAACCGTCCAACAGTGACATCGACACAATGCTACAAATGCAGGATGACAACGCCCGTTCTTTCATGACTCCCACGATAGACGGCGGCTTCATCCACGCTCCGGTCCCTTGAGTCGAGTTGTCTAGTTCTGAAACATCGATTGGCTCATGTTGTAATTAAACTTTAATGAACTTGTAGTATGTCTCTTTGGTTTCGAGAGTCGTTCAACTTAGATGTAATCGATGCTATTAATGTCTTGCTTTTCTCTTCCGATCGTTCTGTTGCATAATTATATATTGCTTATGTATTGTCTGTGAATTGGTACTAACGTTTCGTTTGGCTAGTGCATAGCGATGCCGACGTATGTCGTGTACAAGGGTAAGGTTCCCGGAGTCTACGATGACTGGGAGGAGTGTCGGAGACAGGTTCACCGATTCAGCGGTAACAGTTACAAAGGGTACACCACTAGGGCCGAGGCCGAATCTAGATACGCCCGCTATCTAGCGGGAGAGGGGAGGGAGCGTTGGAGGAACCGGATGAAGACGAGTTTCATCGTGATGATGCTCATCGTGATGACCGCAGCTCTCTTCTATGTGATGGTAGTTTAGATGATCGATATCGACTTGTAATGCGAAGACAAACTCGCTACTCGCGGTCTCGAGACTTGTAATATAATGTTCTATCTTTGTTCGGTCTTTTTAATTCGGAGACTAATATGATGAATTGTATTCGGAGACTAATATGATGAATTGTATTCAAAGACTAATCTTCTATTGTATTTGATGAATCTATTGTTGATGTGTGCTGTCTATATTTTGTCAAATTATACATTTTGTAACCTGTGCAAAAAACAGAAAATAAAAAAAAAACCTAATATTCATACTAATGGCGCATCACATGACAGTGCGCCATTAGTATGACAGTGCATACTAATGGCGCATCACCGGGTAGTACGCCATTAGTATGCTGCGGTTACTAATGGCGCATCCAGAGGTGGTGCGCCATTAGTATGCCAAAGCACCTGGGTATACATGCCCCCTGGGAGGCATACTAATGGCGCACCCTCGCATATACTAATGGCGCAACAGGTGGTGCGCCATTAGTATACCAGATACTAATGGCGCACCAGGTGGTGCACCATTAGTAAAAATTACTAATGGCGTGCTATCAATGGCGAACCAGTGATGCGCCATTAATGGCCATATTAGGTGCGCCATTAGTAGTGGTATTTCTAGTAGTGCTAGATCTAGGCCCTTTTGGGCCCCATCTGGGGCTGAGCAGGCTATTTGGGTTTGCCTGCATCGTCTCCAGCAAAAGGAGGTGCGGATCATGCTAGTGGTGGTAGAGACACCGACACGCTGACTACAATGGGGCGACGAGAGCTTAATGAGCCCATTTTGGGGACGGCCGGGCCTTGGTTGCCTGGTTTGCTTCTAATGTTGCATCTGTTTAGTTACCGCCGAGGTGGAGATTGTCCCCTCCCACGTGGCTGCTGACTCTACCGCTCCTCATTGATGGAGTGCGATGGATCGTCCGGGGTCGTGGTTGGTTGGAAGTCGGGGGAAATCCTGGTCGGCTTGACCGACACTGACGCAGTGATGCCCATCGGCGCCATCGTTCCTTCCTTAAGGGTGTTGGATATACCATCGCGTACCAGGGGAAACCCTGTGACAAGTCCGGGCAGTGTCGTCGTCGTCGTGTTCCTTCTTGAAGGTGTTGCTTGGTATGCTGCGTTCCGGAGTGCTAGGAGCATGGTGAGAATTTTTCGGTTGTCACAACGCCTGCGGTTCATCATCGTTTTCACTGATCCGATGTCGCTGGCATTATTTTCTGTTTTGTTTCGTTTGGGCGTGCTTGTGCTGAGGCCCCAACAATTGTATCGTGTGGTTGGTATATTAATATATATAGCAGGGCGGAAGACTATTTTGAGCATTTGGTTAGTTCCATGAGCTTGGAGCTTAGATTACACAGTCCGAGTGAGTGAACATAGATTAGATATATACCCTTGGGTTTCTATTTGATTTGATTTCTTGGATTTCTTCTTTGACTTGCTTGGAGCGTAGATTAATTACATAGTCCAACTATGAACGACTCTCATCTTTGTCGAAAAGTATGAACTAGTCTCATCTCATATAGTTAAGACCGATGATACATTCATGCTGCCAACTGTTTGATTGCTTGTCTTAGGTTTTGCTTAACGTTACCATGCTCAATTATATAACATGTTGTCCATTGCCAATTACTGCTTGCTTGGTCTATATTTGGTTCATAACCTAATTATATATACCTAACCTGATCAAACAATTTACCCAACTTGATGCAATTGTGATAAACTGATAACTGATCCTACTGTCCTCCATCCAGGTCCGTGGGTGGTTGGGAGACTATTGAGAATAAGAAGGAGAAATCAGGGCAAACATCTAGGAGGGGACAATGGGCACCACGGACTTCATCCTCGAATGCTCCACCCAATACAACATGCCAAACTTGAATGGCAATGGATCTTCACATCCTTCAGGAAACAATTCCACTCCTCAACTTGAATGGCAATGTTCATCTTTGGGAACACGTAAGAAGTCAGAGTTTGCATTTTGAGGCGATATCTGCTCCTCAACTCCTTGTAGATGTGATACTTGATTTCCATCTTTCTTGGGATGTATCTATCTGGAAAGAAAAACTTCACACTTGAAGTATCGTTATGATTCAACATGGAGAGGGACCGATATTTCATATGTAATAGGAAATGTTTCATAGTATCAATAAAATGTTCCCAACATTTTCCAAATATGTATACACGTTGCAAGCATATGTTTGTGACACTTTAATATTGTTCGTACAATCTAAAATAAAGTTGTTATCATAATTTCAATTGAAATGTTTTGTCTGATTCCAAAAAATGTTTGTGCCATTTAAATGAAATATTTACACATTAAAAAATATGTTCATGAATTTTTGTAATTGCTTTATAAATATTTTGAAAAATTGTATAATTTAAGAAGAAGTTTCGTACCATTAACAAATTCATTTATTCGTATATGTGTGTCATAGTTTGTGTGTGTGTCTGCACACGCGTGAAAGTTGGCTCTCTTGCATGTTGTACTAGCTTTCTATTGATTAATATGGGGCTCGCTGTTGGAGTTGTGGCCGGACCTGGCCATTATGGAGTAGGCACAAGAGATTGAAGAGGAAGGATAGGGGACGGGAGCGGGCCAAAGAGGGCGAGATGACTAAGGTTTTGACTAGGTTTTGTTAGAGGCGGTTGGAGTTTTTTAGGGGGTGTGTGGGTGGCCTAGGCCATAGCAGGCCGATACGACGTGGCGGCAGTGTCCAAGCCTCGCCATACCCGCCCCACAAACGTCTAGATATGGGTTTTCCGGATAGTCCAAATGGTTGGGCTAGTTTTGGGGCGGCTTTGAGGGCTCTAGTTGTAAATGCTCCGATTCCCTTTTTTACGGGTAAATGCTCTTACTCCTTATCTATAACTTGGGTCGGTTTAATAAACATTAAAAGGTATTATCATGTGGTTCAAAAAAATCGAGAGGAAAGAACATGCATATACAAAATATCGAAACCGTAATAATAATATTATGTATTGATCTGACCCGTATATATAGAATAGTGCAGGGGGAGAAGATTTGAAGTAGAGGGCAAGTGGTAAAGGCTTTTAAACCTATTATTATTTTATAACTCTTATCTGTAAATTAAGGGAAACAAATGAATCCGCAAAAAGGGAAACAAATAAATTTCCTTCTTTCTAATTGTATAGTCTACAAAGCAGAGACATGAGCAGGAAATAAAGGGGATGTCTACTTTGGTCGCCAGGGTTTAAAGTGATTTCCATCCAGCTTAAAAGGAAAGGAAAGTGGCAGCTCCGCTCGACACTAGAAGCAAGAGCAGAGCGAATCCTCACGATGTCTATGCTTCTTTGGGGATCCGCGCGATGGCTGGGGCTGGGGGCGAATCAATTGTTTCTCCCGGTGATTTGTTTTTGCTCGATCCATCCATTGGGGCAAGGACTGATGAGGTGTGATTTGTGAATTAGGCATGATTATTTTATTATTATTATTATTATTGTGATTAGGTTTTGAGAGGATTCAGTTAGTTGAAAATCTGGCTGAGATTTCGGATCTCCCCCCCCCCCCCGTGTCATCTAACAAGGAGACTAGGGGCTTCTCTCCCTCCTTACAGCGCCCTCCTTAACCCCCTCAACCCTTGTGGTGCCAGGAGCGAATGCCCCCCCGCCGCACCCCGCACGGCGATCCGACTCGGTTGGAGGCGGCTGGCGGTGGTGCCCCTTGGCCTTTTACGGATCCGGCAGTGGTGTGTAGTCTCGGGTAGCGCCTTGTCGGGTGGTGAGGTGGCGGTGGCGCGGCTGCTTGGCTGCGGGACATCGCGTCGGCTGGCGGCGGTGCCCTCTCGGCCCAGATCTAGGCCCTTTTGGGCCCCATCTTGGCCTGAGCTGGACATGTTGGGTTTGCCTGCGTCGTCTCCGGCAAAAGGAGGTGCGTCTCATGCTGGTGGTGCTAGAGACGCCGACACGCTGACTGCAGCAAGGCGACGGGAGCTTCACGAGCCATTTTTGGGCACGGCCGGGCCTAGGTTGCCTGGTTTGCTTCTGATGTTGCATCTGGTCAGTTACCGCCGAGGGCGGTGGAGATTGTCCCCTCCTGAGTGGCTGCTGATTCTACCGCTCCTCATTGATGGAGTGCGATGGATCGTCCAGGGTCGTGGTTGGTTGGCAGTCAGGGGAAATCCTTGTCGGCTTGACCGACACCGACGCAGTGATGCCTGTGGGTGCCACTGTTCCTTCCTTAAGGGCGTCGGGTATACCCCTTACCCCATGCCCCTTCGCGTACCAGGGGAAACCCTGGGACAAGTTTGGGAAGCGTCATCGTCGTCGTGTTCCTTCTTGAGGGTGTTGCTTGGTATGCTGCGTTCTGGAGTGCTAGGAGTGTGGTGAGAATTTCCCGGTTGTCACAACGGTTGCGGTTCATCATCGTTTTCACTGATCCGATGTCGTTGGCATTATTTTCTCTTTTGTATCGTTTGGGCGTGCTTGTGTTGAGACCCCGGCAATTGAATCGTGTGGTTCATACATTAATATATATATAACAGGGTGAAAGCCTATTCTGAGCATTCAGTTAGTTCGATGAGCTTGGAGCTTAGATTACACAGTCCGGGCAAGTGAACTGAGATTAGATATATACCCGTTGGGTTTTTATTTGATTTGATTTCTTGTATTTCTTCTTTGACTTGCTTGGAGCGTAGATTAATTACATAGTCCAACTATGAACAAGTCTCATCTTTGTTGAAAAGAATGAACTAGTCTCGTCTCATATAGTTAAGACAGATGATATATTCATGCTGCCAACTGTTTAGTTGTTTGTCTCAGGTTTCCTTAACATTACCATGCTCAATTCTGTAACATGCTGTCCAGTGCCAATTACTGCTTGCTTGGTCTATATTTGGTTCATAACCTAAGTATATATACCTAAACTGATCAAACAATTTGCCCAACTTGCTGCCATTGTGATAAATAGATAACTGATAACTGATCCTGCTGTCCTGCATCCAGGTCCGGGGGTCGTTGGGAGACTATTGAGAATAAGAAGAAGAAATCAGGGCAAACATCTGGGAGGGGACAATGGGCACCACAGACTTCATCCTCGAATGCTCCACCCAATACAGCATGCCAAGCTTGAATGGCAATGGATCTTCACGTCCTTGAGGAAACAATCTGGCTCCTCAACTTGAATAGCAATGTTCATCTTTGGGAAAACGTAAGAAGTCAGATTTTGCATTTTGAGGCGATATCTGCTCCTCAACTCCTTGTAGATGTGATACTTGATTTGAATCTTTTTGGGATGTACCTATTTGGAAAGAAAGAAAAACTTCATAGTTGAAGTATCGTTATGATTCAACAAGGAGAGGGACCCATATTTCATATATAATAGGAAATGTTTCATAGTATTAAAAAATATTCCCAACATTTTCAAAAAATGTATAGACGTTTCAAGTATATGTTTGTGACACTTTAATAATTATTCGTACAATCTAAAATAAAGTTCTCGTAATTTCAATTGAAATGTTTTATCTCATGCCAAAAAAAATGTTTCAGCCATTTAAATGAAATATTTACACATTAAAAAATATGTTCATGAAATTTTTTAAATTGCTTCATAATTTTTTTTAAATTGTATAATTTAAGAAAAAGTTTTGTACCGTTAACAAATTCACTCATTCATATGTGTGTCATAGTTTGTGTGTGTGTGCGCGTGCCCTCGTGAAAGTTGGCTCTCTCGCATGTTGTACTAGCTTTCTACTGATTAAGATGGGGCTCGCTGTCAGAGTTCTGGCCGGACCCGGCCATGATGGAGTAGGCAGAAGATACTGAAGAGGACGGAAAGGGGGCGAGAAGGGACCGGAGAGGGCGAGAGGACTAAGGTTTTGACTAGGTTTTGCTAGACGCGGGTGGAGTATTTCAGGGGGAGTGGTGGGTGGCGTGAGCCATAGCAGGCCAATACGACGTGGCGGCAGTGTTCAAGTCTCGCCATACCCGCCCCACATACGTCTATATGGGTTTTCTGGACAGTCCCAACAGCTGGGCTGGTTGTGGGGCGGCTTTGAGGGCTCTAGTTGTAAATGCTCTTATTCCTTTTTATGGGTAAATGCTCTTACGCCTTGTCTCTAACTTAAGGAGGTGGGTTCGGTTTAGTAAACATTAAAAGATATTATCACGTGGTTCAAAAAAATTGATAGGAAAGAACATGTATATACAAAATATCAAAACCGTAATAATAATATTATGTATTGATATGACTCGTATATATAGAATAGTGCGGGGGAGAAAGATTTGAAGTAGAGGGCAAGTGCTAAAGGCTTTTAAACCTATTATTCTTTTATAACTCTTACTATCTGTAAATTAAGGGAAACAAATGAATCCACAAAAAAGGGGAAACAAATAAATTCCCTTCTTTCTAATTGTATAGTCTACAAAACAGAGGCATGAGCTGGAAATAAAGGGGATGTCTACTTTGGTCGCTAGGGTTTAAAGTGATTTCCACCCATCTCAAAAGGAAAGGAAAGTGGCAGCTCCGCTCGACACTAGAAGTAAGAGCAGAGCGAATCCTCGCGATGTCTGGCAGTAGACGCAATGGCGGGCCTCCCGGCAACGGAGACAACCCCGGTGAGAGCCCCCCTCCTTGCCGCTGTTCGGAGATGTCTATGCTTCTTTGGGGATCCGCGCGATGGCTGGAGGTGGGGCTGGGGGCGAATCAACTGTTGCATCTGGTGATTTGCTTTTGCTCGATCCATCCATCGTGGCAAGGACTGATGAGGAGTGATTTGTGAATTAGGCATGATTATTTTATTATTATTATTATTATTGTTATTAGGTTTTGGTTTGTTTGCTTTTAAGGGGACTCAGTTAGTTGAAAATTTTCAAATCTGGCCAAGATTTCGGATCTCCCTCCCCCGCGTCATCTAACCGAGTGAGGAAACTAGGGGCTCCTCTCCCTTCTTACAGCGCCCGCCTTAACCCCCTCAACCCTTGTGGTGCCAGCGGCGAAGGCCCTAACTCCCCCCGCCGCCCCCGCGCGGCTATCCGACTCAGGTGGAGGCGGCGGTGCCTCTTGGCCATTCACAGATCCGGCGGCAGTGTGTCATCTTGGGTAGCGCAATGTCAGGTCGTGAGGTGGCGGTGGCGCGACTGCTTGGCTGTGGGGTTGCACGGCGGTTGGCGGTGGTGCCTTCCCGGCCCAGATCTAGGCCCTTTTGGGGCCCATCTGGGCTTGAGCAGGCCATGTTGGGTTTGCCTGCATCATCTCTAGCAAAAGGAGGTGCGGCTCATGCTGGTGATGGTAGAGATGCCGACATGCTGACTACAACGGGGCGATGGGAGCTTCACAATCCCTTTTTGGGCACGTCCGGGCCTAGGTTGCCTGGTTTGCTTCTGATGTTGCATCTGGTCAGTTACCGCCGAGGGCGGTGGAGATTGTCTCCTCCCGCGTGGCTGCTAACTCTACCGCTCCTCATTGATGGAGTGCGATGGATCGTCCGGAGTCGTGGTTGGTTGGCAGTCGGATGAAATCGTTGTTGGCTTGATCGACACCGACGCAGTGATGCCCGTGGGCGCCACCATTTCTTCCTTAAGGGCGTCGGGTATACCCCTTATCCCACGCCCCTTCGCGTACCGGGGAAAACCCTGGGACAAGTCCAGGCAGTGTCGTCGTCATGTACCTTCTTGAAACTGCTGCTTGGTATGCTGTGTTCCGGAGTGCTAAGAGCGTGGTGAGAAATATCCGGTTGTCGCAACGGTTGCGGTTGATCATTGTTTTAACTGATCCGATGTGGTTGGCATTATTTTCTCTTTTTTTCCGTTTGGGCGTGCTTGTGCTGAGACCCCAGCAATTGTATCGTGTGGTTGATATATTAATACTTATAGCAGGGCGAAAGCCTATTTTGAGCATTCGGCTAGTTCCATGAGCTTGGAGCTTAGATTACACAGTCCGGGTGAGTGAACAGAGATTAGATATATACCCATTGGGTTTCTAATTGATTTGATTTCTTGTATTTCTTCTTTGACTTGCTTGGAGCGTAGATTAACTACATAGTCCAACTATGAACGACTCTCATCTTTGTCGAAAAGTATGAACTAGTCTCATCTCATACAGCTAAGACTGATGATATATTCATGCTTCCAACTGTTTGGTTGCTTGTCTCAGGTTCTCCTTAACGTTACCAGTCCCAATTCTATAACATGCTGTCCATTGCAAATTACTGCTTTCTTGGTCTATATTTGGTTCGTAACCTAAGTATATATACCTAAACTGAACAAACAATTTGCCCAATTTGCTGCAACCGTGATAAACTGATAACTGATCATAGTCCTGCATCCAGGTCCCGGGTTGGTTGGGAGACTATTGAGAATAAGAAGAACAAATCAGGGCAAACATCTAGGAGGGGCAATGGGCACCACGGACTTGATCCTCGAATGCTCCACCCAATACAACATGCCAAGCTTGAATGGCAATGGATCTTTACATCCTTCAGGAAAAATTCGACTCCTCAACTTGAATGGCAATGTTCATCTTTGGGAACACGTAAGAAGTCAGAGTTTGCATTTTGAGGCGATATCTGCTCCTCTACTCCTTGTAGATGTGATACTTGATTTCCATCTTTCTTGGGATGTACCTATCTGGAAAGAACAACTTCACACTTGAAGTATCGTTATGATCAACATGGAGAGGGACCGATATTTCATATGTAATAGGAAATGTTTCATAGTATTAATAAAATGTTCCTAACATTTTCAAAAAATGTATACACGTTTCAAGTATATGTTTGTGACACTGTAATAAATGTTCGTATAATCTAAAATAAAGTTGTTCCCATAATTTCAGTTGATCACTACCAGGAAAAGGGTTATAGATGTTATGGCCACTAATGGCGCACCAGACGTGTAGTGCGCCACTACTATATTCTAATGGCGCACCCTGTGTTGGTGCGCCATTAGTGTCCAAATACTAATGGCGCACCACATCCACGGTGCGCCATTAGTAACATTTTTTTTTCATTTTTTTTTCAAAACTACTAATGGCGCACCAGCAGATAGTGCGCCATTACTAGTTAAACTAGTAATGGCGCACGACATCCACGGTGCGCCATTAGTAACAAAATTTGTTTTTCATTTTTGTTTCAAAACTAGTAATGGCGCACCAGTGGATAGTTCGCCATTACTAGTTTCCATTACTATTTAAACTAGTAATGGCGCACCACATCCACGGTGCGCCACTAGTAAAAAAATTCAATTTTTTTTCAATTTTTTATTTTTTTTCAAACTAGTAATGGCGGGGGTGGTGCGCCATTACTAGTTAGTAATGGCGCACCACTCCCATGGTGCGCCATTACTAACTTGGCCCAAAAATTCCACCGAATGCACCCCTGGACCACCTTTCAGTTTAAAAAAATAAAAGAAAATATTGGAAACGTCAAAAAAATAAAAGAAAATAAGTTTCCCATGTGATATGTGGTCTAGTTGTTGGGAAAATATACAAATATGAATTTTGACTTTATTTGCAAAATCTCTCAGGAATTTGTACAATGGGCATAACTTTTGCATACAAACTCGGATTAAAAAGTTTTTTATATGAAAAAAACGTTTCATCCTTTTAAATGAAATATTTAAACATTAAAAAATATGTTCATGAATTTTTTTAAATTGCTTTATATTTTTTTAAAAAAATTGTATAATTTAAGAAAAAGTTTTGTACCATTAACAAATTCACTCATTCATATGTGTGTCATAGTTTGTGTGTGTGTGCGCGCTCGTGAAAGTTGGCTCTCTCGCATGCTGTACTAGCTTTCTACATATTAACATGGGGCTCGCATTCCGAATTGTGGCTGGACCTGGCCATGAAGGAGTAGGCAGAAGAGATTGAAGAGGTAGGAGAGGGGACGGGAGGGGACCGGAGAGGGCGAGAGGACTAAGGTTTTGACTAGGTTTTGTTAGACGCGGGTGGAGTTTGTTTAGGGGAGTGGTGGGTGGCGTGGGCCATAGCAGGCCGATACGATGTGGTGGCAGCGTCCAAGCCTCGCCATACCCGCCCCACATACGTCTAGTTATGGGTTTTCCAGACAGCCCAAACGGTTGGGCTGGTTGTGGGGCAGCTTTGAGGGCTTTAGTTGTAAATGCTCTTATTCCTATTTTACGGGTAAATGCTCTTACGCGTTGTCTCTAACTTAAGGAGGTGGGGTCGGTTTAATAGACATAAAAAGGTATTATCACTTGGTTCAAAAAAATCAATAGGAAAGAACATGTATATACAAAATATCAAAACCTTAATAATGATATTATGTATTGATCTAACTCGTATATATGGAGTAGTGCATGGGAGAACGATTTGAAGTAGTGGGCAAGTGGTAAAGGCTTTTAAATATATTATTCTTCTAAAACTCTTACTATCTGTAAATTAAGGCAAACAAATGAATCCGCAAAAAGGGAAACAAATAAATTTACTTCTTTCTAATTGTATAGTCTACAAAGCAGATACATGAGCTGGAAATAAAGGGGATGTCTACTTTGGTCGCCAGGGTTTAAAATGATTTCCATCCAGCTCAAAAGGAAAGGAAAGTGGCAGCTCCGCTCAACACTAGAAGCAAGAGCAGAGCGAATCCTCACGATGTCTGGTAGTAGGCGCAGCGGCGGGCCTCCCGGCAATAGAGAGAACCCCAGTGAGAGCCCCCCTCCTTGCCGCGGTTCGGAGATGTCTATGCTTCTTTGGGGATCCGCGCGATGGCTGGGGCTGGGGGCGAATCAATTGTTGCATCTGGTGATTCATTTTTCCTCGATCCATCCATCGGGACAACGACTGATGAGGAGTGATTTGTGAATTAGGCAGGATTTTTTTATTATTGTTATTAGGTTTTGGTTTGTTTGCTTTTAAGGGGATTCAGTTAGTTGAAAATTTTCAAATCTGTCCGAGATTTCGGATCTCCCTCGCCCACGTCATCTAACCGAGGTTGGCGACTAGGGGCTCCTCTCCCTCCTTACAGCGCCCCCATTAACCCCCTCAACCCTTGTGGTGCCAGCGGTGAATGTCCCAACTCCCCCCCCCCCGTCGCACCCCACATGGGGATCCGACTTGGGTGGATGCGGCTGGCGGCGGTGCCCCTTGGCCGTTCATGGATCCAGTGACGGCGTGTCCTCTCGGGTAGCGCAGTGTCGGGTGTTGAGGTGGCGGTGGCGCGGCTGCTTAGCCGTGGGGTGGCGCGGCGGCCGGCGGCGGCAGCGTCCCAAGCCAGATCTAGGCCCTTTTGGGCCCCATCTGGGGCTGAGCAGGCTATTTGGGTTTGCCTGCATCGTCTCCAGCAAAAGGAGGTGCAGATCATGCTGGTGGTGGTACAAACACCGACATGCTGACTACAACGGGGCGACGAGAGCTTAATGTGCCCATTTTGGGGACGACCGGGCCTAGGTTGCCTGGTTTGCTTCTGATGTTGCATCCGTTTAGTTACCGCCGAGGTGGAGATTGTCCCCTCCCACGTGGCTGCTGAGTCTACCGCTCCTTATAGATGGAGTGCGATGGATCGTCCGGGGTCGTGGTTGGTTGGCAGTCGGGGGAAATCCTTGTCGGCTTGACCGACACTGACGCAGTGATACCCATGGGCGCCATCGTTCCTTCCTTAAGGGTGTTGGGTATACCCCCTTCGCGTACCAGGGGAAACCCTGGGACAAGTCTGGGCAGTGTCGTCGCTGTCGTGTTCCTTCTTGAAGGTGCTGCTTGGTATGCCGCGTTCCGGAGTGCTAGGAGCATGGTGAGAATTTTTCGGTTGTCGCAACGGTTGCGGTTCATCAACGTTTTCACTGATCCAATGTCGTTGGCATTATTTTCTGTTTTGTTTCATTTGGTCGTGCTTGTGCTGAGACCCGAGCAATTGTATTGTGTGGTTGATATATTAATATATATAGCTAGGCGGAAGACTATTTTGAGCATTCGGTTAGTTCCATGATCATGGAGCTTAGATTACACAGTCCGAGTGAGTGAACAGAGATTAGATATATACCCGTTGGGTTTCTATTTGATTTGATTTCTTGGATTTCTTCTTTGACTTGCTTGGAGCGAAGATTAATTACATAGTCCAACTATGAATGACTCTCATCTTTGTCGAAAAGTATGAACTAGTGTCATCTCATATAGTTAAGACCGATGATACATTCATGCTGCCAACTGTTTGATTGCTTGTCTCAGGTTTTCCTTAACGTTACCATGCTCAATTCTATAACATGTTGTCCATTGCCAATTACTGATTGCTTGGTCTATATTTGGTTCATAACCTAATTATATATACCTAAAGTGATCAAACAATTTGCCCAACTTGATGCAATTGTGATAAACTGATAACTGATCCTACTGTCCTGCATCCAGGTCCGTGGGTGGTTGGGAGACTATTGAGAAAAAGAAGGAGAAACCAGGGCAAACATCTAGGAGGGGACAATGGGCACCACAGACTTCATCCTCGAATGCTCCACCCAATACAACATGCCAAACTTGAATGGCAATGGATCTTCACATCCTTCAGGAAACAGTTCGACTCCTCAACTTGAATGGCAATGTTCATCTTTGGGAACACGTAAGAAGTCAGAGTTTCCTTTTTGACGCGATATCTGCTCCTCAACTCCTTGTAGATGTGATACTTGATTTCCATCTTTCTTGGGATGTATCTATCTGGAAAGAAAAACTTCACACTTGAAGTATCATTATGATTCAACATGGAGAGGGACCGATATTTCATATGTAATAGGAAATGTTTCATAGTATCAATAAAATGTTCCCAACATTTTCCAAAAATGTATACACGTTGCAAGCATATGTTTGTGACACTTTAATATTGTTCGTACAATCTAAAATAAAGTTGTTATCATAATTTCAATTGAAATGTTTTATCTGATTCCAAAAAATGTTTGTGCGATTTAAATGAAATATTTACACATTAAAAAATATGTTCATGAATTTTTGTAATTGCTTTATAAATATTTTGAAAAATTGTATAATTTAAGAAGAAGTTTCGTACCATTAACAAATTCATTTATTCGTATATGTGTGTCATAGTTTGTGTGTGTGTCTGCGCGCGCGTGAAAGTTGGCTCTCTCGCATGTTGTACTAGCTTTCTACTGATTAAGATGGGGCTCGCTGTTGGAGTTGTGGCCGGACTTGGCCATGATCGAGTAGGCACAAGAGATTGAAGTGGAAGGATAGGGGACGGGAGCGGGCCGGAGAGGGCGAGATGACTAAGGTTTTGACTAGGTTTTGTTAGACGCGGGTGGAGTTTTTTAGGGGGAGTGTGGGTGGCCTGGGCCATAGCAGGCCGATACGACGTGGCGGCAGTGTCCAAGCCTCGCCATACCCGCCCCACATATGTCTACATATGGGTTTTCCGGATAGCCCAAACGGTTGGGCTGGTTGTGGGGCGGCTTTGAGGGCTCTAGTTGTAAATGCCCTGATTCCTTTTTTTACGGGTAAATGCTCTTACTCCTTATCTATAACTTGGGTCGGTTTAATAAACATTAAAAGGTATTATCACGTGGTTCAAAAAAAATCGATAGGAAAGAACATGCATATACAAAATATAGAAACCGTAATAATAATATTATGTATTGATCTGACCCGTATATATAGAATAGTGCAGGGGGGAGAAGATTTGAAGTAGAGGGCAAGTGGTAAAGGATTTTAAACCTATTATTCTTTTATAACTCTTATCTGTAAATTAAGGGAAAAATAATGAATCCGCAATAAAGGGAAACAAATAAATTTCCTTCTTTCTAATTGTATAGTCTACAAAGCAGAGACATGAGCTGGAAATAAACGGGATGTCTACTTTGGTCGCCAGGGTTTAAAGTGATTTCCATCCAGCTTAAAAGGAAAGGAAAGTGGCATCTCCGCTCGACACTAGAAGCAAGAGCAGAGCGAATCCTCGCGATGTCTATGCTTCTTTGGGGATCCGCGCGATGGCTGGGGCTGGGGGCTGGGGCGAATCAATTGTTTCTCCCGGTGATTTGTTTTTGCTCGATCCATCCATCGAGGCAAGGACTGATGAGGTGTGATTTGTGAATTAGGCATGATTATTTTACTATTATTATTATTGTTATTAGGTTTTGGTTTTTTTGCTTTTAAGAGGATTCAGTTAGTTGAAGATTTCCAAATCTGGCTGGGATTTCGGATCTCCCTCCCCCCAAGTCATCTAACGAGGAGACTAGGGGCTTCTCTCCCTCCTTACAGTGCCCTCCTTAACCCCCTCAACCCTTGTGGTGCCAGTAGCGAATGCCCCCCGCCGCACCGCGCACGGCGATCCGGCTCGGTTGGAGGCGGCTGGCGGTGGTGCCCCTTGGCCTTTTACGGATCCAGCAGTGGTGTGTATTCTCGGGTAGCGCCTTGTCGGGTGGTGAGGTGGTGGTGGCGGGGCTGCTTGGCCGCAGGACATCGCGTCGGCTGGCGGCGGTGCCCTCCTGGCCCAGATCTAGGCCCTTTTGGGCCCCATCTTGGCCTGAGCTGGACATGTTGGGTTTGCCTGCGTCGTCTCCAGCAAAAGGAGGTGCGGCTCATGCTGGTGGTGGTAGAGACGCCGACACGCTGACTGCAGCGAGGCGACGGGAGCTTCACGAGCCCTTTTTGGGCACGGCCGGGCCTAGGTTGCCTGGTTTGCTTCTGATGTTGCATCTGGTTAGTTACCGCCGAGGGCGGTGGAGATTGTCTCCTCCTGCGTGGCTCCTGACTCTACCACTCCTCATTGATGGAGTGCGATGGATCGTCCGGGGTCGTGGTTGGTTGAAGTGGGGGGAAATCCTTGTCGGCTTGACCCACACTGACGCAGTGATGCCTGTGGGCGCCACTGTTCCTTCCTTAAGGGTGTCGGGTATACCCCTTACCCCATGCCCCTTCGCGTACCAGGGGAAACCCTGGGACAAGTCCGGGAAGCATCATCGTCGTCGTGTTCCTTCTTGAAGGGGTTTCTTAGTATGCTGCGTTCTGGAGTGCTAGGAGTGTGGTGAGAATTTTCCGGTTGTCACAACGGTTGCGGTTCATCATCGTTTTCACTGATCCGATGTGGTTGGCATTATTTTCTCTTTTGTTTCGTTTGGGCGTGCTTGTGCTGAGACCCCGACCATTGTATTCTGTGGTTGATGCATTAATATATATAACAGGGCGACAGCCTATTTTGAGCATTCGGTTAGTTCGATGAGCTTGGAGCTTAGATTACACCGTCCGGGCGAGTGAACAGAGATCAGATATATACCCGTTTGGTTTTTATTTGATTTGATTTCTTGTATTTCTTCTTTGACTTGCTTCGAGCGTAGATTAATTACATAGTCCAACTATGAACAAGTCTCATCTTTGTTGAAAAGAATGAACTAGTCTCGTCTCATATAGTTAAGACGGATGATATATTCATGCTGCCAACTGTTTAGTTGCTTGTCTTAGGTTTCCTTAACGTTACCATGCTCAATTCTATAACATGCTGTCCATTGCCAATTACTGCTTGCTTGGTCTATATTTGTTTCATAACCTAAGTATATATACCTAAACTGATCAAACAATTTGCCCAACTTGCTGCCATTGTGATAAACTGATAACTTATAACTGATCCAACTGTCCTGCATCCAGGTCCGGGGTGGTTGGGAGACTATTGAGAATAATAAGAAGAAATCAGGGCAAACATCTGGGAGGGGACAATGGGCACCACAGACTTCATCCTCGAATGCTCCACCCAATACAGCATGCCAAGCTTGAATGGCAATGGATCTTCGCGTCCTTCAGGAAACAATTCGGCTCCTCAACTTGAATGGCAATGTTCATCTTTGGGAAAACGTAAGAAGTCAGATTTTGCATTTTGAGGCGATATCTGCTCCTCAACTCCTTGTAGATGTGATACTTGATTTGAATCTTTTTGGGATGTACCTGTTTGGAAAGAAAGATAAAACTTCACAGTTGAAGTATCGTTATGATTCAACATGGAGAGGGACCCATATTTCATATATAATAGGAAATGTTTCATAGTATTAAAGAAATGTTCCCAACATTTTCAAAAAAATGCATAGGCGTTTCAAGTATATGTTTGTGACACTTTAATAATTGTTCGTACAATCTAAAATAAAGTTGTTCTCGTAATTTCAATTGAAATGTTTTATATCATTACCAAAAAATGTTTCAGCCATTTAAATGATATATTTACACATTAAAAAATATGTTCATGAATTTTTTTAAATTGCTTTATAATTTTTTTAAAAAAATTGTATAATTTAAGAAAAAGTTTCGTACCATTAACAAATTCACTCATTCATATGTGTGTCATAGTTTGTGTGTGTGTGCGCGCGCGCTCGTGAAAGTTGGCTCTCTTGCATGTTGTACTAGCTTTCTACATATTAAGATGGGGCTCGCATTCGGAATTGTGGCTGGACCTGGCCATGATGGAGTAGGCAGAAGAGATTGAAGAGGTAGGAGAGGGGACGGGAGGGGACCGGAGAGGGCGAGAGGACTAAGGTTTTGACTAGGTTTTGTTAGACGCGGGTGGAGTTTTTTAGGGGAGTGGTGGGTGGCGTGGGCCATAGCAGGCCGATACGACGTGGTGGCAGCGTCCAAGCCTCGCCATACCCGCCCACATACGTCTAGTTATGGGTTTTCCAGACAGCCCAAACGGTTGGGCTGGTTGTGGGGCAGCTTTGAGGGCTTTAGTTGTAAATGCTCTTATTCCTACTTTATGGGTAAATGCTCTTACGCGTTGTCTCTAACTTGAGGAGGTGGGGCCGGTTTAATAGACATAAAAAGGTATTATCACTTGGTTCAAAAAAATCGATAGGAAAAAACATGTATATACAAAATATCAAAACCTTAATAATGATATTATGTATTGATCTAACTCGTATATATAGAATAGTGCAGGGGAGAACGATTTGAAGTAGTGGGCAAGTGGTAAAGGCTTTTAAATCTATTATTCTTTTATAACTCTTACTATCTGTAAATTAAGGGAAACAAATGAATCCGCAAAAAAGGGAAACATATAAATTTCCTTCTTTCTAATTGTATAGTCTACAAAGCAGATACGTGAGCTGGAAATAAAGGGGATGTCTACTTTGGTCGCGAGGGTTTAAAGTGATTTCCATCCAGCTCAAAAGGAAAGGAAAGTGGCAGCTCCGCTCAACACTAGAAGCAAGAGCAGAGCGAATCCTCACGATGTCTGGTAGTAGGCGCAGCGGCGGGCCTCCCGGCAACGGAGAGAACAACGGTGAGAGCCCCCCTCCTTGCCGCGGTTTAGAGATGTATATGCTTCTATGTGGATCCGCGCGATGGCTGGGGCTGGGGGCGAATCAATTGTTGCATCTGGTGATTCGTTTTTCCTCGATCCATCCATCGGGACAACAACTGATGAGGAGCGATTTGTGAATTAGGCAGGATTATTTTATTATTATTATTGTTATTAGGTTTTGGTTTGTTTGCTTTTAAGGGGATTTAGTTAGTTGAAATTTTTCGAATCTGGCCTAGATTTCGGATCTCCCTCCCCCCACGTCATCTAACCGGGCGTGGCGACTAGGGGTTCCTCTCCCTCCTTACAGCGCCCCCCTTAACCCCCTCAACCCTTGTGGAGCCAGCGGTGAATGCCCCAACTCCCCCCCCCCCCCCGCCGCACCCCACACGGCGATCCGACTTGGGTGGAGGCGGCTAGCGGCGGTGCCCCTTGGCCGTTCATGGATCCAGTGACGGCGTGTCCTCTCGGGTAGCGTAGTGTCGGGTGTTGAGGTGGCGGTGGCGCGGCTGCTTGGCTGCGGGGTGGCGCGGCGGCTGGCGGCGGCGTCCCGGCCCAAATCTAGGCCCTTTTGGGCCCCATCTGGGGCTGAGCAGGCTATTTGGGTTTGCTTGCATCGTCTCCAGCAAAAGGAGGTGCGGATCATGCTGGTGGTGGTAGAGACACCGGCACGCTGACTACAACGGGGCGACAAGAGCTTAATGAGCCCATTTTGGGGACAGCCGGGCCTAGGTTGCCTAGTTTGCTTCTGATGTTGCATCTGTTTAGTTACCGCCGAGGTGGAGATTGTCCCCTCCCACGTGGCTGCTGACTCTACCGCTCCTCATTGATGGAGTGCGATGGATCGTCCGGGGTCGTGGTTGGTTGGCAATATGGGCAAATCCTTGTCGGCTTGACCGACACTGACACAGTGATGCCCATGGGCGCCATCGTTCCTTCCGTAAGGGCGTTGGGTATACCCCCTTCGCGTACCAGGGGAAACCCTGGGACAAGTCCGAGCAGTGTCATCGTCGTCGTGTTCCTTCTTGAAGGTGCTGCTTGGTATGCTGCGTTCCGGAGTGCTAGGAGCATGGTGAGAATTTTTCGGTTGTCGCAATGGTTGCGGTTCATCATCGTTTTCACTGATCTGATGTCGTTGGCATTATTTTCTCTTTTGTTTCATTTCGGCGTGCTTGTGCTGAGACCCGAACAATTGTATCGTGTGGTTGATATATTAATATATACAGCAGGGCGGAAGACTATTTTGAGCATTCGGTTAGTTCCGTGAGCTTGGAGCTTAGATTACACAGGCCGAGTGAGTGAACAGAGATTAGACATATCCGTTGGGTTTCTATTTGATTTGATTTCTTGGATTTCTTCTTTGACTTGCTTGGAGAGTAGATTAATTACATAGTCCAACTATGAACGACTCTCATCTTTGTCGAAAAGTACGAACTAGTCTCATCTCATATAGTTAAGACCGATGATACATTCATGCTACCAACTGTTTGATTGCTTGTCTCAGGTTTTCCTTAACGTTACCATGCTCAATTCTAAAACATGTTGTCCATTGCCAATTACTGCTTGCTTGGTCTATATTTGGTTCATAATCTAATTATATATACGTAAACTGATCAAACAATTTTCCCAACTTGATGCAATTGTGATAAACTGATAACTGATCCTACTGTCCTGCATCCAGGTCCGTGGGTGGTTGGGAGACTATTGAGAATAAGACGGAGAAATCAGGGCAAACATCTAGGAGGGGACAATGGGCACCACGGACTTCATCCTCGAATGCCCCACCCAATACAACATGCCAAACTTGAATGGCAATGGATCTTCACATCCTTCAGGAAACAATTCGACTCCTCAACTTGAATGGCAATGTTCATCTTTGGGAACACGTAAGAAGTCAGAGTTTGCATTTTGAGGCGATATCTGCTCCTCAACTCCTTGTAGATGTGATACTTGATTTCCATCTTTCTTGGGATGTATCTATCTAGAAAGAAAAACTTCACACTTGAAGTATCGTTATGATTCAACATGGAGAGGGACCGATATTTCATATATAATATGGAATGTTTCATAGTATTAAAACAATGTTCCCAACATTTTCAAAAAATGTATAGACGTTTCAAGTATATGTTTGTGACACTTTAATATTGTTCGTACAATCTGAAATAAAGTTGTTGTCATAATTTCAATTGAAATGTTTTATATGATTCCAAAAAAATGTTTGTGCCATTTAAATGAAATATTTACACATTAAAAAATATGTTCATGAATTTTTTAAATTGCTTTATAAATATTTAAAAAATTGTATAATTTAAGAAAAAAAATCGTACCATTAACAAATTCATTCATTCGTATGTGTTTGTCATAGTTTGTGTGTGTCTCTACGACGTGCGTGAAAGTTGGCTCTCTCGCATGTTGTACTAGCTTTCTACTGATTAAGGTGGGGCTCGCGGTTGGAGTTGTGGCCGAACCTGACCTTGATGGAGTAGGCACAAGAGATTGAAGAGGAAGGAGAGGGGACGGGAGCGGGCTGGAGAGGGCGAGATGACTAAGGTTTTGACTAGGTTTTGTTAGACGCGGGTGGAGTTTTTTAGGGGGAGTGTGGGTGGCCTGGGCCATAGCAGGATGATACGACGTGGCGGCAGTGTCCAAGCCTCGCCATACCCGCCCCACATACGTCTAGATATGGGTTTTCCGGATAGCCCAAACGGTTGGGCTGGTTGTGGGGCGGCTTTGAGGGATCTAGTTGTAAATGCTCTGATTCCTTTTTTTTACGGGTAAATGCTCTTACTCCTTATCTATAACTTGGGTCGGTTTAATAAACATTAAAAGGTATTATCACGTGGTTCAAAAAAAATCGATAGGAAAGAACATGCATATACAAAATATCAAAATCGTAATTATAATATTATGTATTGATCTGACCCGTATATATAGAATAGTGCGGGGTGGAGAAGATTTGAAGTAGAGGGCAAGTGGTAAAGGCTTTTAAACCTATTATTCTTTTATAACTCTTATCTGTAAATTAAGGGAAACTAATGAATCCGCAATAAAGGGAAACAAATAAATTTCCTTCTTTCTAGTTGTATAGTCTACAAAGTAGAGACATCAGCTGGAAATAAAGGGGATGTCTACTTTGGTCGCCAGAGTTTAAAGTGATTTCCATCCATCTTAAAAGGAAAGGAAAGTGGCAGCTCCGCTCGACACTAGAAGCAAGAGCAGAGATAATCCTCGCGATGTCTGGCAGTAGACGCTGCGGCGGGCATCCCGGCAACAGCGAGAACCACGGTGAGAGCCCCCCCTCCTTGCCGCAGTTCAGAGATGTCGATGCTTCTTTGGGGATCCGCGCGATGGCTGGGGCTGGGGGCGAATCAATTGTTTCACCTGGTGATTTATTTTTGCTCGATCCATCCACCGGGGCAAGGACTGATGAGGTGTGATTTGTGAATTAGGCATGATTATTTTATTATTATTATTATTGTTATTAGGTTTTGGTTTTTTTGCTTTTAAGAGGATTGAGTTAGTTGAAAATTTCCAAATCTGGCCGAGATTTCGGATCTCCCTCCCCCCGTGTCATCTAACCGAGCGAGGAGACTATGGGATTCTCTCCCTCCTTACAGCGCCCTCCTTAACCCCCTCAACCCTTGTGGTGCCAGCAGCGAATGCCCCCCCGCCGCACCCCGCACGACGATCCAGCTCGGTTGGAGGCGGCTGGTGGTGGTGCCCCTTGGCCTTTTACGAATTCGGCAGTGGTGTGTAGTCTCGGGTAGCACCTTGTCGGGTGGTGAGGTGGCGGTGGCGCGGCTGCTTGGCCGCGGGCATCGCGTCGGCTGGCGGCGATGCCCTCCCGGCCCAGATCTAGGCCCTTTTGGGCCCCACCTTGGCCTGAGCTGGACATGTTGGGTTTGCTTGCGTCGTCTCCAGCAAAAGGAGGTGCGGCTCATGCTGGTGGTGGTAGAGACGCCGACACGCTGACTGCAGCGAGGCGACGGGAGCTTCCCGAGCCCTTTCTGGGCACGGCCGGGCCTAGGTTGCCTGGTTTGCTTCTGATGTTGCATCTGGTCAGTTACCGCCGAGGGCGGTGGAGATTGTCCCCTCCTGCACGGCTGCTAACTCTACCGCTCCTCATTGATCGAGTGCGATGGATCATTCGGGGTCGTGGTTGGTTGGCAGTCAGGGGAAATCCTTGTCAGCTTGACCGACACCGACGCAATGATGCCTGTGGGCGCCACTGTTCCTTCCTTAAGGGTGTCGGGTATACCCCTTACCCCATGCCCCTTCGTGTACCAGGGGAAACCCTGGGACAAGTCCGGGAAGCATCATCGTCGTCGTGTTCCTTCTTGAAGGGGTTTCTTAGTATGCTGCGTTCTGGAGTGCTAGGAGCGTGGTGAGAATTTTCCGGTTGTCACAACGGTTGCGGTTCATCATCGTTTTCACTGATCTGATGTGGTTGGCATTATTTTCTCTTTTGTATCGTTTGGGCGTGCTTGTGATGAGACCCCGGCAGTTGAATCGTGTGGTTGATACATTAATATATATAACAGGGTGAAAGCCTATTTTGAGCATTCAGTTAGTTCGATGAGCTTGGAGCTTAGATTACACCGTCCGGGTGAGTGAACAGAGATTAGATATATACCCGTTGGGGTTTTATTTGATTTGATTTCTTGTATTTCTTCTTTGACTTGCTTGGAGCGTAGATCAATTACATATTCCAACTATGAACAAGTCTCATCTTTGTTGAAAAGAATGAACTAGTCTCGCCTCATATAGTTAAGGCAGATGATATATTCATGCTGCCAACTGTTTAGTTGCTTGTCTCAGGTTTCCTTAACATTACCATGCTCAATTCTGTAACATGCTGTCCATTGCCAATTACTGCTTGCTTGGTCTATATTTGGTTCATAACCTAAGTATATTTACCTAAACTGATCAAACAATTTGCCCAACTTGCTGCAATTGTGATAAACTGATAACAGATAACTGATCCTACTGTCCCGCATCCAGGTCCGGGGTGGTTGGGAGACTATTGAGAATAAGAAGAAGAAATTAGGGCAAACATCTGGGAGGGGACAATGGGCACCACAGACTTCATCCTCGAATGCTCCACCCAATACAGCATGCCAAGCTTGAATGGCAATGGATCTTCGCGTCCTTCAGGAAACAATTCGGCTCCTCAACTTGAATGGCAATGTTCATCTTTGGGAAAACGTAAGAAGTCAGATTTTGCATTTTGAGACGATATCTGCTCCTCAACTCCTTGTAGATGTGATACTTGATTTGAATCTTTTTGGGTTGTACCTATTTGTAAAGAAAGAAAAACTTCATGGTTGAAGTATCGTTATGATTCAACATGTAGAGGGACCCATATTTCATATATAATAGGAAATGTTTCATAGTATTAAAAAATGTTCCCAACATTTTCAAAAAATGTATAGACGTTTCAAGTATATGTTTGTGACACTTTAATAATTGTTCGTACAATCTAAAATAAAGTTGTTCTCGTAATTTCAATTGAAATGTTTTATCTCATTCCAAAAAAAATGTTTCAGCCATTTAAATGAAATATTTACACATTAAAATATATGTTCATGAAATTTTCTAAATTGCTTTATAATTTTTTTTAAATTGTATAATTTAAGAAAAAGTTTCGTACCATTAACAAATTCACTCATTCATATGTGTGTCATAGTTTGTGTGTGTGCGCGCGCGCTCGTGAAAGTTGGCTATCTCGCATGTTGTACTAGCTTTCTACATATGAAGATGGGGCTCGCATTCGGAATTGTGGCCGGACCTAGCCATGATGGAGTAGGCAGAAGAGATTGAAGAGGTAGGAAAGGGGACGGGAGGGGACCGGAGGGGGCGAGAGGACTAAGGTTTTGACTAGGTTTTGTTAGACGCGGGTGGAGTTTTTTTGGGGAGTGGTGGGTGGCGTGGGCCATAGCAGGCCGATACGACGTGGTGGCAGCGTCCAAGCCTCGCCATACCCACCCCACATACGTCTAGTTATGGGTTTTCCGGATAGCCCAAATGGTTGGGCTGGTTGTGGGGCAGCTTTGAGGGCTTTAGTTGTAAATGCTCTTATTCCTATTTTATGGGTAAATGCTCTTATGCCTTGTCTCTAACTTAAGGAGGTGGGGTCGGTTTAATAGACATAAAAAGGTATTATCACTTGGTTCAAAAAAATCGATAGGAAAGAACATGTATATACAAAATATCAAAACCTTAATAATGATATTATGTATTGATCTAACTCGTATATATAGAATAGTGCAGGGGAGAACAATTTGAAGTAGTGGGCAAGTGGTAAAGGATTTTAAATCTATTATTCTTTTATAACTCTTACTATCTGTAAATTAAGGGAAACAAATGAATCCGCAAAAAAGGGAAACAAATAAATTTCCTTCTTTCTAATTGTATAGTCTACAAAGCAGATACATGAGCTGGAAATAAAGGGGATGTCTACTTTGGTCGCTAGGGTTTAAAGTGATTTCCATCCAGCTCAAAAGGAAAGGAAAGTGGCAGCTCCGCTCAACACTAGAAGCAAGAGCAGAGCGAATCCTCACGGTGTCTGGTAGTAGGCGCAGCGGCGGGCCTCCCGGCAACGGAGAGAACCCCGGTGAGAGCCCCCCTCTTTGCCGCGGTTCGGAGATGTCTATGCTTCGTTGAGGATCCGCGCGATAGCTGGGGCTGGGGGCGAATCAATTGTTGCATCTGGTAATTCGTTTTTCCTCGATCCATCCATCGGGACAACGACTGATGAGGAGTGATTTGTGAATTAGGCAGGATTATTTTATTATTATTATTATTGTTGTTGTTATTAGGTTTTGGTTTGTTTGCTTTTAAGGGGATTCAGTTAGTTGAAAATTTTCAAATCTGGCCGAGATTTCGGATCTCCCTCCCCCCACGTCATCTAACCGAGCGTGGCGACTAGGGGCTCCTCTCCTTCCTTACAGCGCCCCCCTTAACCCCATCAACCCTTGTGGTGCCAGCGCTGAATGCCCCAACTCCCCCCCCCCACGCCGCACCACACACGGCGATCCGACTTGGGTGGAGGCAGCTGGCGGCGGTGCCCCTTAGCCGTTCATGGATCCAGTGACGGTGTGTCCTCTCGGGTACCGCAGTGTCGGGTGTTGAGGTGGCGGTGGCGCGGCTGCTTGGCCGCGGGGTGGCGCGGCGGCTGGCGGCGGCGGCGTCCCGGCCTAGATCTAGGCCCTTTTGGGCCCCATCTGGGGCTGAGAAGGCTATTTGGGTTTGCCTGGATCGTCTCCAGCAAAAGGAGGTGCGGATCATGCTGGTGGTGGTAGAGACACCGACACACTGACTACAACGGGGCAACGAGAGCTTAATGAGCCCATTTTGGGGACGGCCGGGCCTAGGTTGCCTGGTTTGCTTCTGATGTTGCATCTGTTTAGTTACCGCCGAGGTGGAGATTGTCCCCTCCCACATGGCTGCTGACTCTACCGCTCCTCATTGATCGAGTGCGATGGATCGTCCGGGGTCGTGGTTGGTTGGCAGTCGGGGGAAATCCTTGTCGGCTTGACCGACACTGATGCAGTGATGCCCATGGGCGCCATCGTTCCTTCCTTAAGGGCGTTGGGTATACCCCCTTCGCGTACCAGGGGAAACCCTGGGACAAGTCCGGGCAGTGTCGTCGTCGTCGTGTTCCTTCTTGAAGGTGCTGCTTGGTATGCTGCGTTCCGGAGTGCTAGGAGCATGGTGAGAATTTTTCGGTTGTCGCAACGGTTGCGGTTCATCATCGTTTTCACTAATCCGATGTCATTGGCATTATTTTCTCTTTTGTTTCGTTTGGGCGTGCTTGTGCTGAGACCCCAGCAATTGTATCGTGTGGTTGATACATTAATATATATAGCAGGGCGGAAGACTATTTTGAGCATTCGGTTAGTTCCATGAGCTTGGAGCTTAGATTACACAGTCCGAGTGAGTGAACAGAGATTAGATATATATCCGTTGGGTTTCTATTTGATTTGATTTCTCGTATTTCTTCTTTGACTTGCTTGGAGCGTAGATTAATTACATAGTCCAACTATGAACGACTCTCATCTTTGTCGAAAAGTATGAACTAGTCTCATCTCATATAGTTAAGACCGATGATACATTCATGCTGCCAACTGTTTGATTGCTTGTCTCAGGTTTTCCTTAACGTTACCATGCTCAATTCTATAACATGTTGTCCATTGCCAATTACTGCTTGCTTGGTCTATATTTGGTTCATAACCTAATTGTATATATACCAAAACTGATCAAACAATTTTCCCAACTTGATGCAATTGTGATAAACTGATAACTGATCCTACAGTCCTGCATCCAGGTCCAGGGGTGGTTGGGAGACTATTGAGAATAAGAGAAGAAATCAGGGCAAACATCTAGGAGGGACAATGGGCACCACGGACTTCATCCTCGAATGCTCCACCCAATACAACATGCCAAACTTGAATGGCAATGGATCTTCACATCCTTCAGGAAACAATTCGACTCCTCAACTTGAATGGCAATGTTCATCTTTGGGAACACGTAAGAAGTCAGTGTTTGCATTTTGACGCGATATCTGCTCCTCAACTCCTTGTAGATGTGATACTTGATTTCCATCTTTCTTGGGATGTATCTATCTGGAAAGAAAAACTTCACACTTGAAGTATAGTTATGATTCAACATGGAGAGGGACCGATATTTCATATGTAATAGGAAATGTTTCATAGTATTAATAAAATGTTCCCAACATTTTCCAAAAATGTATACACATTTCAAGCATATGTTTGAGACACTTTAATATTGTTCGTACAATCTAAAATAAAGTTGTTCTCATAATTTCAATTGAAATGTTTTATCTGATTCCAAAAAAATGTTTGTGCCATTTAAATGAAATATTTACACATTAAAAAATATGTACATGAATTTTTTAAATTGCTTTATAAAATTTCTAAAAAATTGTATAATTTAAGAAAAAGTTTTGTACCAATAACAAATTCATTCATTCGTATGTGTGTGTCATAGTTTGTGTGTGTGTCTGCGCGCGCGTGAAAGTTGGCTCTCTCGCTTGTTGTACTAGCTTTCTACTGATTAAGATGGGGCTCGTTGTTGGAGTTGTGGCTCGACCTGGCCATGATGGAGTAGGGACACGAGATTGAAGAGGAAGGAGAGGGGACGGGAGCGGGCCGGAGAGGGCAAGACGACTAAGGTTTTGACTAGGTTTTGTTAGACGCGGGTGGAGTTTTTTAGGGGGAGTGTGGGTGGCCTGGGCCATAGCAGGCCAATACGACGTGGCGGCAGTTTCCAAGCATCGCCATACCCGCCCAACATAAATCTAGATATGGGTTTTCCGGATAGCCCAAACGGTTGGGCTGGTTGTGGGGCGACTTTGAGGCCTCTAGTTGTAAATGCTCTGATTCCTTTGTTTTTACGGGTAAATGCTCTTACTCCTTATCTATAACTTGGGTTGGTTTAATAAACATTAAAAGGTATTATGACGTGGTTCAAAAAAATCGATAGGAAAGAACATGCATATACAAAATATCGAAACCGTAATAATAATATTATGTATTGATCTGACCCGTATATACAGAATAGTGCAGGGGGTAGAAGATTTGAAGTAGAGGGCAAGTGGTAAAGGCTTTTAAACCTATTATTCTTTTATAACTCTTATCTATAAATTAAGGGAAACTAATGAATCTGCAATAAAGGGAAACAAATAAATTTCCTTCTTTCTAATTGTATAGTCTACAAAGCAGAGACATGAGCTGGAAATAAAGGGGATGCCTACTTTGGTCGCGAGGGTTTAAAGTGATTTCCATCCAGCTTAAAAGGAAAGGAAAGTGGCAGCTCCGCTCGACACTAGAAGCAAGAGCAGAGCGAATCCTCGCGATGTCTGGCAGTAGACGCTATGGCGGGCGTCTCAGCAACAGCGAGAACCACGGCGAGATCCCCCCTCCTTGCCGTGGTTCAGAGATGTCTATGCTTCTTTGGGGATCCGCGCGATGGCTGGGGCTGGGGGTTGGGGGCGAATCAATTGTTTCACCTGGTGATTTGTTTTTGCTCGATCCATCCATCGGGGCAAGGACTGATGAGGTGTGATTTGAGAATCAGGCATGATTATTTTATTATTATTATTATTGTTATTAGGTTTTGGTTTTTTTGCTTTTAAGAGGATTCAGTTAGTTGAAAATTTGCAAATGTAGCCGAGATTTCGGATCTCTCTCCCCCCGTGTCATCTAACCGAGCGAGGAGACTAGGGGCTTCTCTCCCTCCTTATAGTGCCCTCCTTAACCCCCTCAACCCTTGTGGTGCCAGCAGCGAATGCCCCCCGCCGCACCCCGCACGGCGATCCGGCTCGGTTGGAGGCGGCTGGCGGTGGTGCTCCTTGGCCTTTTATGGATCCGGCAGTGGTGTGTAGTCTCGGGTAGCGCCCTGTTGGGTGGTGAGGTGGCGGTGGCGCAGCTGCTTGGCCGCGGGACATCGCGTCGGCTGGCGGTGGTGCCCTCCAGGCCCAGATCTAGGCCCTTTTGGGCCCCATCTTGGCCTGAGCTGGACATGTTGGGTTTGCCTGCGTCGTCTCCAGCAAAAGGAGGTGCGGCTCATGCTGGTGGTGGTAGAGACGCCGACACGCTGACTGCAGCAAGGCGACAGGAGCTTCACGATCCCTTTTTGGGCACGGCCGGGCCTAGGTTGCCTGGTTTGCTTCTGATGTTGCATCTGGTCAGTTACCGCCGATGGCGGTGGAGATTGTTCCCTCCTGAGTGGCTGCTGACTCTACCGCTCCTCATTGATGGAGTGCGATGGATCGTCCGGGGTCGTGCTTAGTTGGCAGTCAGGGGAAATCCTTGTCGGCTTGACCGACACCGACGCAGTGATGCCTGTCGGCGCCACTGTTCCTTCCTTAAGGGTGTCGGGTATACCCCTTACCCCATGCCCCTTCGCGTACCAGGGGAAACCCTGGGACAAGTCCGGGAAGCGTCGTCGTCGTCGTGTTCCTTCTTGAGGGTGTTGCTTGGTATGCTGCGTTCCAGAGTGCTAGGAGTGTGGTGAGAATTTTCCGGTTGTCACAACGGTTGCGGTTCATCATTGTTTTCACTGATCCGATGTGGTTGGCATTATTTTCTCTTTTGTATCATTTGGGCGTGCTTGTGCTGAGACCCCGGCAATTGAATCGTCTGGTTGATACATTAATGGGCCATTTGCATTTCTGTCCCTAACTCGAACCACCTAATCAGATATACCCCTAATTCGAAAGCCTGCTCAAATTTGCCCCTCCGCCGTTAGGTACCCTTATAGAAATGCCCTTCTGCACCGTTACCGTCCGGTCAAACAAGTTTGACCGTCCTGAAAAAAATAGCAAAAAAATCTAAAATTTTGTGAGATCGAAGATACTCATGTGCCCAAGGTGTGTGCAAATTTTCGTGCTATTTGGACATTCCAGGAGCTCGTGGCGAGGAATAACAGTTAATCTGCACGCTTATGAACAATAAATTTGAAATAAAATAGCAAGAAAATTTTAAAAAATATGAAATTTTTTGGCATCAAAGTGGCTTGGGTGCACAAGGTGCTTGCAAGTTTTTGTGATCAAATGACATGCGAGGAGCTCTAGCAAGAAAAAACAAAATAGTTATTTTTTCCCTAGTTTTTTCCCGAGCCAAATTTTGTTTTTTTTCTCCACAAGCCCCTCCAATGTCCAAACACAACAAAAAATTGCACGCAGCTTGCAGACCCGAGCCTCTTTGATGCCAAAAAATTTCATATTTTTTTGAATTTTCTTGCTATTTTTTGAATTTATTGTTCACAAGCGTACATATTTATTGTTTTTCCTCTGACACGAGCTCCTGGAATGTACAAACAACACGAAACTTTGCACGCACCTTGCATACCTGAGTATCTTTGATCCCACAAATTTTCAGATTTTTTAGAATTTTTTTGCTATTTTTTTCAGGACAGTCAAAGCCCATTGACTGACTTTGACATGCTTTGACCGAACGGTAACGACACAGAAGGGAATTTCTGTAAGTGCACCTAACGGCGAAGGGGCAAATTTGAGCACGCTTTGAAATTAGGGGTAAATCTGAGAGTGGGCGCAAATTAGGGGCATAGATGTAAATGTCCCTACATTAATATATATAATAGGGCGAAAGCTTATTTTGAGCATTCGGTTAGTTCGATGAGCTTGGAGCTTAGATTACACAGTCCGGGCGAGTGAACAGAGGTTAGATATATACCCGTTGGGTTTTTATTTGATTTCATTTCTTGTATATCTTCTTTGACTTGCTTGGAGCGTAGATTAATTACATAGTCCAACTATGAACAAGTCTCATCTTTGTTGAAAAGAATGAACTAGTCTCGTCTCATATAGTTAAGACGGATGATATATTCATGCTGCCAACTGTTTAGTTGCTTGTCTCAGGTTTCCTTAATGTTACCATGCTCAATTCTATAACATTGCTGTCCCTTGCCAATTACTGCTTGCGTGGTCTATATTTGGTTCATAACCTAATTATATATACCTAAACTGATCAAACAATTTGCCCAACTTGCTGCCATTGTGATAAATTGATAACTGATAACTGATCCTACTGTCCTGCATCTAGGTCCAGGGTGGTTGGGAGACTATTGAGAATAAGAAGAAGAAATTAGGGCAAACATCTGGGAGGGGACAATGGGCACCACAGACTTCATCCTTGAATGCTCCACCCAATACAGCATGCCAAGCTTGAATGGCAATGGATCTTCGCGTCCTTCAGGAAACAATTCGGTTCCTCAACTTGAATGGCAATGTTCATCTTTGGGAAAACGTAAGATGTCAGATTTTGCATTTTGAGGCGATATCTGCTCCTGAACTCCTTGTAGATGTGATACTTGATTTGAATCTTTTTGGGATGTACCTATTTGGAAAGAAAGAAACACTTCACAGTTGAAGTATCGTTATGATTCAACATCGAGAGGGACCCATATTTCATATATAATAGGAAATGTTTCATAGTACTAAAAAAATGTTCCCAAAATTTTCAAAAAATGTATAGACGTTTCAAGTATATGTTTGTGACACTTTAATAATTGTTCGTACAATCTAAAATAAAGTTGTTCTCGTAATTTCAATTGAAGTGTTTTATCTCATTCCAAAAAAAATGTTTCAGCCATTTAAATGAAATATTTACACATAAAAAAATATGTTCATGAAATTTTTTTATTGCTTTATAATTTTTTTAAAAATTGTATAATTTAAGAAAAAGTTTCGTACCATTGACAAATTCACTCATTCATATGTGTGTCATAGTTTGTGTGTCTGTGCGCGCGCGCTCGTGAAAGTTGGCTCTCTCGCATGTTGTACTAGCTTTCTACATATTAAGATGGGGCTCGCATTCGGAATTGTGGCCGGACCTGGCCATGATGGAGTAGGCAGAAGAGATTGAAGAGGTAGGAGAGGGGACGGGAGGGGACTGGAGAGGGCGAGAGGACTAAGGTTTTGACTAGGTTTTGTTAGACACGGGTGGAGTTTTTTAGGGGAGTGGTGGGTGGCGTCGGCCATAGCAGGCCGATACGACGTGGTGGCAGCGTCCAAGCCTCGCCATACCCGCCCCACATACGTCTAGTTATGGGTTTTCCGGACAGCCCAAACGGTTAGGCTGGTTGTGGGGCAGCTTTGAGGGCTTTAGTTGTAAATGCTCTTATTCCTATTTCATGGGTAAATGCTCTTACGCCTTGTCTCTAACTTAAGGAGGTGGGGTCGGTTTAATAGACATAAAAAGGTATATACAAAATATCAAAACCTTAATAATGATATTATAGCAGGGCAAAAGACTATTTTGAGCATTCGGTTAGTTCCATGAGCTTGGAGCTTAGATTACACAGTCCGAGTGAGTGAACAGAGATTACATATATACCCGTTGGGTTTCTATTTGATTTGATTTCTTGGATTTCTTCGTTGACTTGCTTGGAGCGTTGATTAATTACAGTCCAACTATGAATGACTCTCATCTTTATCGAAAAGTATGAACTAGTCTCATCTCATATAGTTAAGACCGATGATACATTCATGCTGCCAGCTGTTTGATTGCTTGTCTCAGGTTTTCCTTAACGTTACCGTGCTCAATTCTATAACATGTTGTCCATTGCCAATTACTGCTTGGTTGGTCTATATTTGGTTCATGACCTAATTATATATACCTAAACTGATCAAACAATTTGCCCAACTTGATGCAATTGTGATAAACTGATAACTGATCCTACTGTCCTGCATCCAGGTCCGTGGGTGGTTGGGAGACCATTGAGAATAAGAAGGAGAAATCAGGGCAAACAACTAGGAGGGGACAATGGGCACCATGGACTTCATCCTCGAATGCTCCACCCAATACAACATGCCAAACTTGAATGGCAATGGATCTTCACATCCTTCAGGAAACAATTCGACTCCTCAACTTGAATGGCAATGTTCATCTTTGGGAACACGTAAGAAGTCAGAGTTTGCATTTTGAGGCGATATCTGCTCCTCAACTCCTTGTAGATGTGATACTTGATTTCCATCTTTCTTGGGATGTATCTATCTGGAAAGAAAAACTTCACACTTGAAGTATCGTTATGATTCAACATGGAGAGGGACCGATATTTCATATGTAATAAAATGTTCCCAACATTTTTCCAAAAATGTATACACATTTTAAGTATATGTTTCTGACACTTTAATATTGTTCATACAATCTAAAATAAAGTTGTTCTCATAATATCAATTGAAATGTTTTATCTGATTCCAAAAAAAGTTTGTGCCATTTAAATGAAATATTTACACATTAAAAAATGTGTTCATGAATTTTTTAAATTGCTTTATATTTTTTTTAAAAACTGTATAATTTAAGAAAAGGTTTCGTACCATTAACAAATTCATTCTTTCATATGTGTGTGTCATAGTTTGTGTGTGTGTGTGCACGCGTGCGTGAAAGTTGGCTCTCTCGCATGTTGTACTAGCTTTGTACTGATTAAGATGGGGCTCGCTGTCGGAGTTCTGGCCGGACCCGGCCATGATGGAGTAGGCAGAAGAGATTGAAGAGGACAGAAAGGGGGCGAGAAGGGACCGGAGAGGGCGAGAGGACTAAGGTTTTGACTAGGTTTTGTTAGTCGTGGGTGGAGTATTTTAGGGGGAGTGGTGGGTGGCATGAGCCATAGCAGGCCGATACGACGCGGCAGCAGTGTCCAAGCCTCGCCATACCCGCCCCACATATGTCTAGCTATGGGTTTTCCGGACAGCCCAAACAGCTGGGCTGGTTGTGGGGCAGCTTTGAGGGCTTTAGTTGTAAATGCTCTTCTACCTTTTTATGGGTAAATGCTCTTACGCCTTGTCTCTAACTTAAGGAGGTGGGTCCAAGCCTCGCCATACCAGCCCCACATATGTCTAGCTATGGGTTTTCCGGACAGCCCAAACAGCTGGGCTGGTTGTGGGGCAGCTTTGAGGGCTTTAGTTGTAAATGCTCTTATTCCTTTTTATGGGTAAATGCTCTTACGCCTTGTCTCTAACTTAAGGAGGTGGGTTCGGTTTAGTAAACATTAAAAGATATTATCACGTGGTTCAAAAATATCGATAGGAGAGAACATGTATATACAAAATATCAAAACCATAATAATAATATTACGTATTGATATGACTAGTATATATAGAATAGTGCGGGGGAGAAAGATTAGAGGGCAAGTGCTAAAGGCTTTTAAACCTAATATTCTTTTATAACTCTTACTATTTGTAAATTAAGGGAAACAAATGAATCCACAAAAAATGGGAAACAAATAAATTTCCTTCTTTCTAATTGTATAGTCTACAAAGCAGATACATGAGTTGGAAATAAAGGGGATTTCTACTTTGGTCACTTGGGTTTAAAGTGATTTCCATCCAGCTCAAAAGGAAAGGGAAGTGGCAACTCCGCTCGACACTAGAAGTAAGAGCAGAGCGAATCCTCGCGATGTCTGGCAGTAGACGCAGCGGCGGGCCTCCCGACAACGGAGAGAACCCCGGTGAGAGCCCCCCTCCTTGCCGCGGTTCGGAGATGTCTATGCTTCTTTGGGGATCCGCGCGATGGCTGGAGCTGGGGCTGAGGCCGAATCAATTGTTGCATCTAGTGATTTGCTTTTGCTCGATCCATCCATCGGGGCAAGGACAGATGAGGAGTGATTTCTGAATTAGGCTTGATTATATTAATATTGTTATCGTTATTAGGTTTTGGTTTGTTTGCTTTTAAGGGGACTCAGTTAGTTGAAAATTTTCAAATCTGGCCAAGATTTCGGATCCCCCCCCCCCCGCGTCATCTAACCGAGCGAGGAAACTAGGGGCTCCTCTCCCTTCTTATAGCGCCCGCCTTAACCCCCTCAACCCTTGTGGTGCCAGCGGCGAAAGGCCCAACTCCCCCCGCCGCCCCTGCGCGGCTATCCGACTCAGGTGGAGGCGGCTGGCGGCGGTGCCCCTTGGCCGTTCACGGATCTGGCGGTAGTGTGCCATCTCGGGTAGTGCAGTGTCGGGTGGTGAGGTGGTGGTGGCACGGCGGCTTGGCCGTGGGGCGGCGCGGCGGTTGGCGGCGATGCCCTCCCGGCCCAGATCTAGGCCCTTTTGGGACCCATCTGGGCTTGAGCAGGCCATGTTGGGTTTGCCTACATTATCTCTAGCAAAAGGAGGTGCGGCTCATGCCGGTGATGGTAGAGACGCCGACCGCTGACTACAACGGGGCGACGGGAGCTTCACGAGCCCGTTTTGGGCACGAACGGGCCTAGGTTGCCTGGTTTGCTTCTGATGTTGCATCTGGTCAGTTACCGCCGAGGGCGATGGAGATTGTCCCCTCCTGCGTGGCTGCTAACTCTACCGCTCCTCATTGATGGAGTGCGATGGATCGTCCAGGGTGGTGGTTGGCTAGCAGTCGGGGGAAATCCTTGTTGGCTTGACCAACACCGACGCAGTGATGCCCGTGGGCGCCATCGTTCCTTCCTTAATGGCATCGGGTATACCCCTTACCCCATACCCCTTTGCGTACCAGGGGAAACCCTGGGACAAGTCTGGGCAGAGCCGTCGTCGTTGTGTTCCTTCTTGAAGGTGCTGCTTTGTATGCTACGTTCTGGAGTGCTTGGAGCGTGGTGAGAATTTTTCGGTTGTCGCAACGGTTGCGGTTCATCATCGTTTTAACTGATCCGATGTGGTTGGCATTATTTTCTTTCTCTTTTGTTTTGTTTGAGCGTGCTTGTGCTCTGACCCCAGCAATTGTATCGTGTGGTTGATATATTAATATATATAGCAGGGCGAAAGCCTATTTTGAGCATTCAGTTAGTTCGATGATCTTGGAGCTTAGATTACACAGTCCGGGTGAGTGAACAGAGATTAAATATATACCCGTTGGGTTTCTATTTGATTTGATTTCTTGGATTTGTTCTTTGACTTGCTTGGAGCGTAGATTAATTACATAGTCCAACTATGAACGACTCTCATCTTTGTCGAAAAGATTGAACTAGTCTCATCTCATATAGTTAAGACCGATGATATATTCATGCTGCCAACTGTTTGGTTGCTTGTCTTAGGTTTTCCTTAACATTACCATGCTCAATTCTATAACATGCTGTCCATTTCCAATTACTGCTTGCTTGGTCTATATTTGGTTCATAACCTAAGTATATATAACTACTGATCAAAAAATTTGCCCAACTTGCTGCCATTGTGATAAACTGATAACTGATCCTACTGTCCTGCATCCAGGTCCGAGGCTAGTTGGGAGACTATTGAGAATAAGAAGAAGAAATCAGGGCAAACATCTGGGAGGGGACAATACGCACCACAGACTTCATCCTTGAATGCTCCACCCAATACAACATGCCAAGCTTGAATGGCAATGGATCTTTGCGTCGTTCAGGAAACAATTCGGCTCCTCAACTTTAATGGCAATGTTCATCTCTGGGAACACGTAAGAAGTCAGATTTTGCATTTTGAGGCAATTTCTGCTCCTCAACTCCTTGTAGATGTGATACTTGATTTCAATCTTTTTGGGATGTACCTATTTGGAAAGAAAGAAAAACTTCATAGTTGAAGTATCGCTATGATTCAACATGGAGAGGGACCGATATTTCATATGTAATAGGAAATGTTTCATAGTATTAATAAAATGGTCCCAACATTTTCAAAAAATGTATACACGTTTCATGTATATGTTTGTGACACTTTAATAATTCTTCGTACAATCTAAAATAAAGTTGTTCTCATAATTTGAATTGAAATGTTTTATCTCATTCCAAAAAAAATGTTTTTGCCATTTCAATGAAATATTTACAAATTAGAAAAAAATGTTAATGATTTTTTTAAATTGCTTTATAAATTTTTTAAAAAATTGTATAATTTATGAAAAAGTTTTGTACGATTAACAAACTCATTCATTCGTATGTGTGTGTCATAGTTTGTGTGTGTGTGCGCGCGCGCGTTAATGTTGGCTCTCCCACATGTTGTACTAGTTTTCTACTGATTAAGATGGGGCTCGCTATCGGAGTTGTGGCCGGACCTGGCCATGATGGAGTAGGCCGAACCTATGGCTGAGGCATAGGGAATGACTTTAATTTTCTCTCTATCTTCTACAGTGGTCGGGCATTGAGTCTGACTCAACGTCACACCTTGTAACACAGGCAAGAACCCTTTCTTTGACTGATCAATTTTGAACTTGTTCAAAACTTTATCAAGGTATGTGCTTTGTGAAAGTCCAATTGAGCGACTTGATCTATCACTATAGATCTTGATGCCCAATATATAAGCAGCTTCACCGAGGTCCTTCATTGAAAATTTCTTATTCAAGTATCCGTTTATGCTATCCAGAAATTTTGTATTAGAAATTCTACAAAGCTCCCACTCACTTTCTTGTAAATACAGGCTTCTCCAAAAGTCCGTATAAAACCATATGCTTTGATCACACTATCAAAGCGTATATTCCAACTCCGAAAGGCTTGCACCAGTCCATAAATGGATCACTGGAGCTTGCACACTTTGTTAGCACCATTTGGATCAACAAAACCTTTTGGTTGCATCATATACAACTCTTGTTTAAGAAATCCATTAAGGAATGCAGTTTTGACATCCATTTTCCAAATTTCATAATCATAAAATGTGGCAATTGCTAACATGATTCAGACAGACTTAAGCATCACTACGGGTGAGAAGGTCTCATCGTAGTCAACTCCTTGAAATTGTCGAAAAACTTTGGCAACAAATCGAGCTTTGTAGACAGTAACATTACCATCAGTGCCAGTCTTCTTCTTGAAGATCCATTTATTCTCTATGGCTTGTCGATCATTGGGCAAGTCAACCAAAGTCCACACTTTGTTCTCATGCATGGATCCCATCTCAGATTTCATGGTCTCAAGACATTTCGTGGAATCTGGGCTCATCATCTCTTCCTCATAGTTCGCAGGTTTGTCATGGTCTAGTTACATGATTTCCAGAACAGGATTACCATACCACTTTGGTGCGGACCGTACTCTGGTTGACCGACGAGGTTCTGTAGTAACTTGATCTGAAGTTTCATGATCATCATCATTAACTTCCTCACTAATTGGTGTAGGCATCACTAGAACTGATTTATGTGATGAACTACTTTCCAATTTGGGAGAAGTATGATTACCTCATCAAGTTCTTCTTTTCTCCCACTCACTTCTTTAGAGAGGAACTCCTTCTCTAGAAAGGATTCATTCTTAGCAACGAATATTTTGCCTTCGGATCTGTGATAGAAGGTGTACCCAACAGTTTCCTTTGGGTATCCTATGAAGATGCATTTCTCTGATTTGGGTTCGAGCTTATCAGGTTAAAGGTTCTTCACATAAGCATCGCAGCCCCAAACTTTAAGAAATGCCAGCTTAGTTTTTTGCCAAACCACAGTTCATATGGTGTCGTCTCAATGAATTTAGATGGTGCCCTATTTAACATGAATGCATCCGTCTCAAAAGCATAACCCCGAAATGATAGTTGTAAATCAGTAAGAGACATCATAGATCACACCATATCTAATAAAGTACGGTTACGACGTTCGGACACACCATTACGTTGTGGTGTTCCAGGTGACGTGAGTTGCGAAACTATTCCACATTGTTTCAAATGAAGACCAAACTCATAACTCAAATATTCACCTCCACGATCAGATAGTAGAAACTTTATTTTCTTGTTACGATGATTTTCCACTTCACTCTGAAATTCTTTGTACTTTTTAAATGTTTCAGACTTATGTTTCATTAAGTAGATATAACCATATCTGCTCAAATCATCTGTGAAGGTCAGAAAATAACGATACCCGCCGTGAGCCTCAACACTCATCGGACCGCATACATTAGTATGTATTATTTACAATAAGTTAGTTGCTCCCTCCATTTTTCTGGAGAACGGAGTCTTAGTCATCTTGCCCATGAGGCATGGTTCGCAAGCATCAAGTGATTCATAATCAAGTGATTCCAAAAGCCCATCAGCATGGAGTTTCTTTGTGCGCTTTACGCCAATATGACCTAAATGGCAGTGACACAAATAAGTTGCACTATTATTATTAACTTTGCATCTTTTGGCTTCAATATTACGAATATGTGTATCACTACAATCAAGATTCAGCAAAAATAGACCACTCATCAAGGGTGCATGACCATAAAAGATATTACTCATATAAATAGAACAACCATTATTCTCTGACTTAAATGAATAACCGTCTCGCATGAAACAAGATCCAGATATAATGTTCATGCTCACTGGCACCAAATAACAATTATTCAGGTCTAGAACTAATCCCGAAGGTAGATGTAGAGGTAGCGTGTCGAAGACGATCACATCGACTTTGGAACCATTTCCCACGCGCATCGTCACCTCGTCCTTAGCCAATCTTTGTTTAATCCGTAGCCCATGTTTCGAGCTGCAAATATGAGCAACATAACCAATATCAAATACCCAGGCGCTACTACGAGCATTAGTAAGGTACACATCAATAACATGTATATCAAATATACCTTTCATTTTTCCATCCTTCTTATCCGCCAAATACTTGGGGCAGTTCTGCTTCTAGTGACCGGTCCCTTTGTAGTAGAAGCACTCAGTTTCAGGCTTAAGTCCAGACTTGGGCTTCTCCCATGAGTAGCAACTTGCTTGCTATTCTTCTTGAAGTTCCCCTTCTTCCCTTTGCCCTTTTTCTTGAAACTAGTGGTCTTGTTAACCGTCAACACTTGATGCTCCATCTTGATTTCTACCTCCGCAGCCTTTAGCATCGCAAAGAGCTCGGGAATTGTCTTTTCCATCCCTTGCATATTGTAGTTCATCATGAAGACTTTATAGCTTGGTGACAGTGATTGAAGAACTCTGTCAACGACAAGATCATCAGGAAGATTAACTCCCAGCTGATTCAAGTGGTTATGGTTCCCAGACATTCTGAGAATGTGTTCAGTGGCAGAACTGTTCTCCTCCATCTTGCAGCTATAGAACTTGTTGGAGACTTCATACCTCTCAACTTGGGCATTTGCTTGAAATATTAACTTCAACTCCTGGAACATCTCATATGCTCCATGACGTTAAAAACTCCTTTGAAGTCCCGATTCTAAGCCGTAAAGCATGACACATTGAACTATCGAGTAGTCATAAGCTTTAGTCTGCCAGACATTCATAACGTTCGGAGTTGCTCCTGCAGCGGGCCTTGCACCTAGCGGTGCTTCCAGGACATAATTCTTCTGTGCAACAATGAGGATAATCCTCAAGTTACAGACCCAGTCCGTGTAGTTGCTACCATCATATTTCAACTTAGCATCTCTAGGAACGCATTAAAATTCGAAAGAAGTCCACATAACCCCCTAGTGTTTCACAGGCTGGCCAGTTTACCCCCTACGGTCTAAAACTAGCTATATAACCTCCTGATCTTTCCTAAACCAGATGAATCACCCCTAACACCAATTAGAGTAGTTTTTCACGCGGTTTTATTGGACATAGCAAGATGTAGCTCGTTTCTGATCTGCAGTTCTGCACCCAGCCTCGTCCATCCTCCTCCGAGCAGGATCAGCGTCGTTCCACTCGCGAGCGCTTTCTTAGTCCCACTATTCTAATTTTGTGCATCTCAATGTCACCCTCCACGTCTCCAGGTTTCCCAGCGTATGCCGCCGCGGTTCGAGGGATCCTTCCAGAAGTCTATGCCGTTGAGTTCGTGATGCGCAGCCGCGGCTCCCGTGCTGGGTGCACCCACCGTCACAACCCGACAACTGAGCAAGTTCTTGCAAGGGATCGCTGTGCACTACTGGTTCTTGTACTGCAACTCTCTGTGGCGAATGATGGTGGGGCGGTCGAGGTCATTGACGATGGTGACAAGCAGGACTTTGACACGGGAAGCAGCGAGGCGCACATACTTCAGGATGTTGACACAAGGTCCAGATCGCGCGTGAACGCAAGCTCCAAAGAAGACAATACACAAGTATAGACCTGCTAGATCGATTCCCTCCTGGACAAGCATGCACATGCACACAAGAAGTACATTTCACCATGTCTGAGATGGAGATGACTAACCTAATCATGTTTAGTAACTAAAAGTGGATCTCGACAGCTACTGGCGGCAGCCGCTGGCGGCACGGGCGCCAGCTCATACGCGGCGCATATGTTGTCCACCGAGGACAAAGCAGACGTAGCCGGCGAGAGCGCTGCCTAGGCGACTACGTCGATCGACGAGGCTCGGTGTCAAGCCGAGATTGCATGCAAGCCAAACCATAGTCACACATGCATGCTTTCTAGAGCCTGGTGCCGAATGAGGAGCTAGTGCTTCCCAAGGAACCGGGAGATTTGCCAATTTTCCATCCCATTGACACACCATTTTTTACCAAAACCATGCCGGGCAGACCTTCCTTGTGGGTGGCAGCTGGCTGGTGCTGCTGCCAACCAGTACCTCCACGACACATGTGGTTTGGGCGGGATGACCTAAGCATGTAATTCATGGCCACAACGCAAATGATCAGCAGTAGTTGTCGCAACCTTCAAAACCGTCTGAAAAACCACTCTGGTCGGTGCTAGGGGGTTGTTGGTGTCAAAACCGGCAGATCTCGGGTAGGGGGTCCCGAACTGTGCGTCAAGGCCGGATGGTAACAGGAGACAAGGGACACGATGTTTTTACCTAGGTTCGGGCCCTCTCAATGGAGGTAATACCCTACTCCTTCTTGATTAATATTGATGATATGGGTAGTACAAGAGTAGATCTACCACGAGATTAAGGAGGCTAAACCCTAGAAGCTAGCCTATGGTATGATTGTTGTATATGGAGTTGATTGCCTACGGACTACAACCCTCTGGTTTATATAGACACCGGATAGGGTTAGGGTTACATAGAGTCGGTTCCAATGGTAGGAGATCTTGAATATCCGCATCGCCAAGCTTGCCTTCCACGCCAAGGAAAGTCCCATCCGGACACGGGACGAAGTCTTCAATCTTGTATCTTCATAGTCCTGGAGTCCGGCTGAAGGTATAGTCCGGCTACCCGAACACCCCCTAATCCAGGACTCCCTCAGTAGCCCCTGAACCAGGCTTCAATGACGACGAGTCCGGCGCTCAAATTGTCTTCGGCATTGCAAGGCGGGTTCCTCCTCCAAGTCCTTCATAGAAGATTGTAAACACCAAGAGTAGTGTCCGGCTCTGCAAAATAAGCTTCCACATATTGCCATAGAGAGAATAATATTAACACAAATCAAATCTGCTGACGTATTCTGCAGTGCGTCAACACACTACAGCCAAGTCCTTTACTCGGATCGATTTCACCTTTCCACCTCAGCGTGTTTTGCGAGGCAGTTTCCTTGGCACGTCTTGTCAAAGCAAAGATCGTGTGCCCCCCTATTACGGGATTCTCATCAATACGGACGTGGGTAACCCAATCGTGCCCGTTAGCACGTTTTCTCGATTAAAGGCGAGTCCCAAACGGTTATGGGGAGGGCTCCTGGTATTCAACCTCTTATAAAGAGACCAAGGCCTTACTCCTTTTTTTCAATCTCAAGTGAGTTCGCCCGTCGCCTCGAGTTCCAACACCCTAGGCTCCAGATTCCAGGTGCTTCGGACCTTCGACAATGTCCGGTTCTGACCCTCAAGGCCGATGGATGCCCTCCTCCGTCACGGAGGAGGACGTGCTAAAGTTGAGAGAGGCTAAGTTCTTGACCGCCGAAATTCCGCACAGGTTGCCTGCTCAAAGGCAGGCTATCCCCAGTCCCCAGCCCGGCGAGAGCGTAGTGTTCGTGTCTCACTTCCTTCGGGGGCTAGGCTTCCCGATGGATCCCTTTGTGAGGGGATTGCTGTTTTATTACGGGCTGGAATTCCACGACTTAGCTCCGGAGTCCATCCTCCATATCTCCTCGTTTATCATTGTATGCGAAGCGTTCCTCCGTGTTACCCCTCACTTCGGATTATGGCTCAAGACTTTCAAAGTGGAGCCGAAGATGATCAAGGGACGGCACGCAGAGTGCGGAGGCACTGTTATAAGCAAAAATGTTGATGCTCCATGGCCTCAGGGCTCTTTTCAAGAGGAGCTAGGCTTGTGGCAACGAGAGTGGTTTTATATCACCGCTCCCCGGAGCACCAAGTAGGTGGCGCTTCCTGCCCTTCGCTCGGGTCCACCACCACGGCTAGCGTCATGGGTTAACAGAGGGTTAGATTGGGGTTTGCCCAAAGACGTGCCCTTGTTACAGGGCCGCATTAAGGATCTCTTGGAAGGAGACCTCGGCCTGGTCAAGGTGACGCAGGTCATGCTGATTCGCCGAATATTTCCCGGCAAACGTCGCTCCCTTCGCCTGTGGGAGTTTAATCCAGAGGGACCGCGAGCTCTCCAGAATTTTATGGGCGCGACGCCCGCGGAGATGTATAAACTATTCTTCGGATCACAAGAGATGTGTCCGGATTTGACCGAGGACGCAGGCCTAAGCTGCAATCGCTCGGATACTCAAGTAAGCAACCTTGTGCCCGGACCTTCTATCCATATAATTGTCATAAACTTGCCCCTGAAAGAGTCGTCCTTTTAAACAGGAGTGGATAGCGAAGGCAAAGCTGATCAGGTGTCCAGCTCCCCTTCCTGAAACCAGGACGGATCCCGTGCTGGCCAGGATGCTGGAAATAATGCCTTTGGAGGGGGAGGACAAGGAAGGTATGGCCTCCTCGAAGGAGGCTGCTCCGAAGGGAGGAACCGACAATTCCTCTCCTAAGGTGAAGAAGAGAGCCGCCTCTGACGACCCGGAAACCGTGGCCTCGAAGCAGGGGAAAAAATCCTCGTCAGAGGGTCCGACGCCGGGGAGTTCCTCGGCCGGACTACGCCCTCAAGGGGATCAGCCCTCCAGCGAGCCGTAAGTAGAGAAATATTTTCCTTTTGAGGGATGAGGGAAATCCTTGATTTATATCTGAGAAGATTAACCGAATCTTTACCTTGTAGCTCGGACCTCAGCCCTTCTCAGCAGAGCTCGTCTTCGGGGAATCTCCTTCCGGAGATGATGGAGAGCGGGACGCCTCCCCCTGCCGTGCCGCCTAGCGAGGCGGGCGACCCTGAGGTGTCGTCGCGGGGGGTTTCTCCGAATCCGGCAGGGGCGGAAGATAGCTATGTGGCCCCCCGAGGTTCTCCGCATCCGGCCTTCAAAAGAGGTCGTGAGACAAGTCCGGCACCGTCTGGTGCTCGGTCGGAGGAGCTAAAGATTCTGCTGGGGCGAGCTTCTATCTCGGAGGAGCACCGTGCATTGATGGGCACGGTGATTGAAAGGTTCTCATCCGTAGAGAGCGGATTGCATGAGGCCGTCAAAAGTTTACTGACGGGTTTTGAGGTACATTAGATAATGTACACTTTTGTCAGTTGCGCATGAATAAGATGCGCCCTGTGTAGATAGTAGCCCCTGAGACTCTGCGTGTCGTCAAGAAATGACGGCACGCGGAGGATCATAATCCCAGGTCTAAGATGTCGCCTTTGAATGTAGGTGGCAGGGTGTCCGGAATCGAGCCGAACTGAAGATTTTGCCAAACTAAAGTGGCAACTGGACGTGGCAGATGCCGACATCATGCTTGTTAATAAGCGGCTTGATGAGGCTCAAGGTATGTAATTCCTCGGGCAGCATCAGGTAAGAACGGTTTTATGCCTGTGTCTTACGATGTGTGTGTGCTTTGACGCAGATGGTGCGGCCGCCGTGGAGAGTCTTAGGGCAGAACTTGCCCGAGCTAAAGAACAAGCCAGCGAAAGTGATGCGGCCACCAGGAAAGCCCTTGAAGAGCTGAGAGCCGAACAGGCTGCTCATTGCCGAAGCAAGGAAGAGATGGCCAAGATGGCTGAAAAGTTAGAAAGCGCTACAGACCGTTGCAGACTTCTTGAAAAAGAAGGCCAGGCGAAATAGACGGACTTAGAGAAGGCCGTTGCCAATGCCAAGGACGCGCGCTCTGTGATGAGAGCTGCGAAGGAGGAGCTGCGTCAAGCCGAATAGATTGCGCCTGGAAAGCCCTCTATGCTGCGAAGGAAATTTGGCGATCTGAAATTTGCTCCGTTGGACAGGATGTGGAGTGTGGAGGATACCTATCTGGATTTGGCAGCGAGTGCTGCTGATGCGACAGAACACTTTTGAGATCAGAAAGATCGCGAAGTGGAAAAGCTTTTCTGGTCGCAGTTTCACAATCCAGAGCGTCCACTGGCAGTGGACGATCGTTTGGCTCAATGGGCCGAACTGAATAGGTTGTCCAGACTCGCCATGAAGTACGTCATGGGTCATCTGTGGTCGGGGAGATCGGAGCCGAAGAGTTATTTCAGCTTGTTGCAGCAATTCCTTGACGCGGTGCCGCGTATTGATGCAATGAAGAGGTCAGTGTGCATAGAGGGCGCAAGGATGGCTCTTGCCCGTGTCAAGACAAACTGGGCAGAGATGGAGACCACCGTTGTTGCGTCCCGAGATTCGGACAAAAGCCGAGTACCCTCCGAGCACTATTTTCAGGAAGTCCTTGAAGGCGCTCGTGTAATAGAGATGCAGTGCTCGAAAGATGCTATGTTATGATAGCATATGTAATTATAAAGTAGTATTTTGATAAACTGTAGTGGCCTTTTTATACTTGTGCCTTCAAGTATTGGGAACACCTCCTGTGCGGCCGTTTTAATATATATACAAAATCTGAAAGATGGCAGTCGTTGGCTTCAGCCCCCACCACATAGTGCGGGGGTGCTCGCAGAAGACGCATTTTCACACTTAACCCAACGTCTTGGTCCTACAAAGGAGGTGATAGCGTAGCGGGCCAGGCAACCGGACTATAATGCTTTAACACTTTCACTTAGCCATAGGAGCTTGACAGTGAGACTATTTAGGTAGCCCCTTGGTGGTGACTGCGCTCGCCCGAGTTCGGGGCGCGTATGTGCCTGACCGGGAAGCGGCCCTTCGTTAAAGCGGAGGAATCCGATAGATTCCGATAGGTCATCGAGTGGCTGACCAGTCTCACGCTACATCATGACAGTCAGTTTTCGACTTTCTCTACTGAGGTGCTCGCCCGGCCGAACCGGGGCACAATCGCATTAGTTCTCCTGGTGCTACCTTAGCCGATAGAGCGGAACGTAAGGTAGCCGAACTCAGGAGCCGGGCAACCCAACATTTGACCAAAAACATGATTCGGAGCCGATGCATATAATGCCAAAACTCGCGACGCCGAACACTCCCTAAGATGTTCGGTCTTTATGAGTGCGGGCGAAACAACACTCTTTATTATTAAAAAATCCCCTAGTCTCCAGGTACGTGCAAAAATTCTGACGTGGCCACATGCCAAGACGCCAGCCTCCTCCTTGGTTATATCAGAAAGAAAAAAAAACCAGGGGATGTGTAGCAACACGAGACAGTAAAAAAGGTTTACGCAGGGTCTTAATCTAAAAAGAATCCTTTAGGATGGGTCCCTACTGCACGTCTGCGCCTGTGTCTCCGTTGTGCCGTATCCTGGACGGGCGCCGCATGACGTTCATGTGTAAAAAAGAGCGGAACTGAGTTGAAAATGGGTCGTGCCGAAAGAGTTTAAAACAAACAAAGTATAAAGTAAAATATATAAGATTGAGCTTTATTGTCTCTTATTGTATATGCGTGGAGCCCCTAGTGCGGGGGTATGTGGCCTCTAGGCCTGCATCAATGATGATCTTGCACCGAACTCGTCTATCCACGTTCGTGGTCTTGAATGACCTATTTCGAAGTTTTTTGGTCGGTGAGGCCATTTTGCTGTGGGGCTGTCAAAGCGGCCGCACAGTCCTCCGCTTGGGGAGGCGCACTTTAGTGCTTCCCCTTCAAAGATATGATGCCTCGTGGACCGGGCATCTTAAGCGTAAGAGATGCATAATGCGGTCTTGCGTTAAAGCGAGCGAAAGCTTCACGCCCTAGTAGTGCTTGATAGTGACTTGAGAACGGGACGATATGGAAGGTTAGCTTTTCTCGGCGGAAGTTATCGGCAGAACCGAATATAACTTCGAGCCGGTGACAACCCATATAATGGGTGTCCAGACCAGGTGTTACCCCTTGAAAGGAGGTTTTGCTGCGGCGGATTCCTGCTGGGTTTATCCCCATGTGATGGATTGTATCCTGATATATCAGGTTTAGTCCACTGCCGCCATCCATAAGGACATTTGAAAACTAGAGTCCGCCAATTATTGGATCGAGTATCAAGGCAGTCCAGCCTACATTCTTGATATTTCTAGAATAATCTAGCTGATCGAAGATGATCGGTTTTGACAACCAGTGGCCGGACCCTTTGGGGATGGGCCGAGTGGTGCGTACCTTTACGGGCGCCGCACGTTTTGTTATGTGAAGTGAGTTCACTGTTTTTACTTCTTGTGGGAAGTTCTTTTGTTTCCTGGTGCTCTGCTTTTGGGGTTCGTCCTCGTCTTCGCTTGGTGTGTCGAGCCCCTTTTGTTCGGCATTGAGTCTGTCGGATTGTTTGAAACCCAACAGTCTCTATGGGTATGGTTAGCAGGCTTCCCGGGAGTACTATGTATCTGACATATCCTGTCTAGGATTTTATTTAGGTTGGATGGATCGTCCCTGTTATCCTGTGGGGGCGATTTTGCCTAATTTTGTCGTGAGCCTTTGAATCCGGCATTGACTGCCGTGCTCTTCGGACTTTTGTCCTTAGTCCAGCGATGGTCTTTGTTGCGTCGCGGTTTTCCGTTTCCATCCCTAGTTTTGGATGTACTTGGGTCGCTGGGGCTGCACCTTGCCAACCAGCTATCCTCCCCTGGACAAAAGCGGGTCATGAGGCTTGTTAGTGCGGCCATTGTTCTTGGCTTTTCTTGGCCGAGGTGTCTGGCGAGCCATTCGTCTCGGACGTTATGCCTGAAAGCTGCTAAGGCTTCGGCGTCCGGACAGTCGACTATCTGATTCTTTTTAGTCAGGAATCTATTCCAGAACTGCCGAGCTGATTCTCCGGGTTGTTGAGTTATGTGACTAAGATCGTCTGCATCCGGAGGGCGGACATAGGTCCCTTGAAAGTTTGCTGGGAAAGCATCCTCGAGCTCTTCCCAGCTTGCAATTGTGTTTTCGGGAAGGCTTTTAAGCCAATGCCGGGCTGGCCCTTTAAGCTTAAGGGGTAAATATTTTATGGCGTGGAGATCATCTCCTCTAGCCATGTGTATGTGGAGGATATAATCCTCGATCCAAACTCCAGGGTCTGTTGTTCCATGATATGCCTCTATGTTTACGGGTTTGAATCCCTCTGGAAATTCATAGTCCAGGACCCCATCGGTGAAACATAGGGGGTGTGCGGCGCCCCTGTATTTGGGTGTGCCGGATTCTGATGATGGCTTCATAGCGTTGCTTATGAGAGCTTGCTTTGTTGGCCCATAAATGGACCTGACTGGGCCATGATGCGAATCCTTAAGTGGGTCGCATGCCGATTTAGGTGCGGCGCCACTTGCCGTTTTATGGGGTCGTCTATCCGACCGTGTGGCTTTCTCATTTTTTGAATGCGAGGGCTCTAGGGCCTCTTCGTCGAATTCAGGCAGTAGCTTTCTTTTCGGATAGCTTTTAGTGCGGCAACTGTCGCCGTATTTGTCTGCGGTATTGATTACTTTGCTCCATCTAATCCGGAGTGCATCTTCCGCTGTTTTTAGCTTCCGCTTCTGCTTTTTTAGGCTGCGTGCAGTTGCAACGAGCCTCTCGTGGAGATTCTTTTGCTCCATAAGTTTATCCAGCATGAGGTCATCCGGAATGCCATTTTTGCCGGAGGAGGGATGTTCGGTTTCTCTATCCGTGTTTCCCTATTCGGACGGTTGCTCTAAGGCCTGCTCGTCGTCTACCGGCTCGTCCTACTCTATGGCTGGGGTTTTATCGAGGCGGGGCTTGGGTCGGCGTTTACACCGACACTTTGATTGCTTTTCGGGGGGTCGATCTCACGTTCCATCCCCTTTTTCCTTGTTGTCGCTTCCTTTAGGGGTATCCACCATGTACACATCGTGAGATGAGGTGGCTGTCCAATGCCCTATGGGCGTTGGTTCGTCGGTATCTCCTGCATCGTCATCCATGTCGTCGATGTCTCCGGAGTCAAAGTTGAGCACGTTGTTTAAATTGTCGACAGTGGCTACCAAGTGGGTGGTGGGTGGGCTTTGAATTTCTTCATCGTCCGTATCCCATCCTCGCTAACCGTAGTTCGGCCAGGGCTCTCCTGATAAGGAGAGAGACTTAAGAGAATTCAGGATGTCGCCAAAAGGCGAATGCTGAAAGATGTCTGCGGCGGTGAACTCCATTATCAGCGCCCAATCGAATTCGATTGGCAGGGGCGCGGGGGGCTCGGAGTCCGGGAAGGAGTCTGGATCCTCGAAGTCACGGGCCGTGCAAAGTGCGGGGCTAGCGTTCGGCTCGATCGCTTTTGGGATCGCAGCCCCTGAGGTGACATCCAACCGCTCATCCTCGATTGGCGCAATAGGCTCCGAGTTTGGGGTCAGAACCACTGCGTGTGCGGCCTCCAGGACACTGTCCGGGGGCAGAGCTAGATCATGCCCCTCGAGATAGTGCCGCGCGCTTGGCCGTTGCTTGAACCCGTGGAAGATCAAGTCTTCGCAGATGCCAGCCATGTAGTTTAAGCTTCCAAACCTGACTTGATGGCCAGGGGTGTAGCTTTCGATCTGCTCCAGGTGGCCGAGCGAATTGGCCCGCAGAGCGAAGCCGCCGAAGACGAAGATCTGTCCGGAGAGAAAAGTCTCACCCTGGACCGCATCATTGTTGATGATCAAAGGAGCCATCGGGCCTAAAGGCGACGACACAGAGGAACTCTCAATGAAAGCACCAATGTCGGTGTCAAAACCGACGGATCTCGGGTAGGGGGTCCCGAACTGTGCGTCAAGGCCAGATGGTAACATGAGACAAGGGACACGATGTTTTTACCCAGGTTCGGGCCCTCTCGATGGAGGTAATACCCTACTCCTGCTTGATTAATATTGATGATATGGGTAGTACAAGAGTAGATCTACCACGAGATCAAGGAGGCTAAACCCTAGAAGCTAGCCTATGGTATGATTGTTGTATATGGAGTTGATTGCCTACGAACTACAACCCTCTGGTTTATATAGACACCGGATAGGGTTAGGGTTACATAGAGTCGGTTCCAATGGTAGGAGATCTTGAATATCCGCATCGCCAAGCTTGCCTTCCACGCCAAGGAAAGTCCCATCCGGACACGGGACGAAGTCTTCAATCTTGTATCTTCATAGTCCTGGAGTCCGGCTGAAGGTATAGTCCGGCTACCCGAACACCCCCTAATCTGGGACTCCCTCAGGGGTGATTCACCTGGTATAGGAAAGAACAGGGGGTTAAATACCCGGTTTTAGACCTTAGGGGGTAAACTGGCCGGTTTGTGAAATCCTAGGGGGTTAAGTGGAGTTCTTTCTTAAAATTCAAGGGAACGGTAGCACGGGCCATTGATCTACAACAACATAGATATGCAAAAGCTATCAGGTACTAAGTTCATGATAAATTAAAGTTCAATTAATCATATTACTTAAGAACTCCCACATAGATAGACATCCCTCTAGTCATATAAATGATCACGTGATCCATATCAACTAAACCATGTCCGGTCATCACTTGAGATGGAGTAGTTCTCAATGGTGAACATCTCTATGTTGATCATACCTACTATATGATTCATGTTCGACCTTTCAGTCTTAGTGTTCCGAGGCCATATCTGCATATGATGCACATGGAAAACTGGCTCGTCATGTTTAACCCGAGTATTCTGCACGTGCAAAACTGGCTTGCACCCGTTGTATATGAACGTAGTGCTTATCACACCGGATCATCATGTGGTGTCTCGGCACGACGAACGGTATCAATGGTGCATACTCAGGGAGAACACTTATACCTTGAAATTTAGTGAGGGATCATCTTATAATGCTACAACCATACTAAGCAAAATAAGATGCATAAAGGATAAACATCACATGCAATCAAAATATGTCACATGATATGGCCATCATCATCCTGTGCCTTTGATCATCATCTCCAAAGCACCGTCATGATCTCCATCATCACTAGCTTGACACCTTGATCTCCATCGTAGCATCGTTATCGTCTCGCCAACTATTGCTTCTACAACTATTGCTACCGCATAGAGATAAAGTAAAGGAATTACATGGCGATTGCATTTCATACAATAAAGCGACAACTATAAGGCTCCTTCCAGTCGCCGATAACTTCTACAAAACATGATCATCTCATACAATAACGTATATCACATCATGCCTTGACCATATCACATTACAACATGCCCTGCAAAAACAAGTTAGACGTCCTCTACTTTGTTGTTGCAAGTTTTACGTGGCTTCTACGGGCTTCTAGCAAGAACCGTTCTTACCTACGCATAAAAACCACAACAATCTTTCGTCAAGTGTGTTGTTTTAACCTTCAACAAGGACCGGCCGTAGTCAAACTCGATTCAACTAATGTTGGAGAAACAGACACCCGCCAGCCACCTATGTGCAAAGCACATCAGTAGAACCAGTCTCATGAACGCGGTCATGTAATGTTGGTCCGGGCCGCTTCATCCAATAATACTGCCGAATCAAAGTAAGACGTTGGTGGTAAGCAGTATGACTAATTATGGCCCACAACTCTTTTGTGTTCTACTCGTGCATATCATCTACGCATATATCTGGCTCAGATGCCACTGTAGGGGAACGTAGTATGCAATTTCAAAAAAAATCCGACGCTCACGCAAGATCTATCTAGGAGATGCATAGCAACGAGAGGGGAGAGTGTGTCTACGTACCCTCGTAGACCGAAAGTGGACGCGTTAGGTTAACGCGGTTGATGTAGTTGAACGTCTTCACGATCCAACCGATCCAAGTACCAAATGTACGACACCTCCGAGTTCAGCACACGTTCATCTCGATGACGGCCCTCGAACTCTTGATCCAGCAGAGGGTCGAGGGAGAGTTCCGTCACCACGACGGCGTGGTGACGGCGATGGGGATGTGATCCGTGCAGGGCTTTGCCTAAGATCTACGACGCTATGACTGGAGGAGTAAACTATGGAGGGGGGCACCACACACGGCTAAGAGAACAATTGATGTGCCTTTGGGGTCCCCCCCGCCCCCGTATATAAAGGAGGGGATGAGGAGGAGGCCGGCCAAGGGGCGCGCGCCATGGGGGGAGTCCTACTAGGAGTAGGATTCGCCCCCCCCCCCCATTTTTCCTTTCTTCCACCGGACAGAAAAAGGAAGGAGAAGGAGAGGGAAAGGGAAAGGGGGTCCGCGACTGTCACGACCGGTTTTCCGGGTAATAAATTTCTAGAAAAGACCGTCGTGCTCATCAGCCCCAGGATTACTGTTAGCTGATGAGGCTCCAACTTGATACAGAAATTCCAAGCAAAATACAAAATATGTGGTACAAGACCATTCTGGCCTGTGAGTACAACAAACGGTTTCTAGTGGTTGATGGCGGAAGCGGGTTGTGAAACATCAGTGTCTATGGGACTCCATTTCCCACGGGAACAGCTGACCAGGTTAATTCCTATCTTCGCGAGGCTGCTATCTCCATTGAGTGGGTTCCGGGGCTGGCATCGCGTCGCTCCTCTCCGAGCAAGAAAATATGGCCAAGACAATAGCCAGGGACAAGCCAGTGAGTACTTTGAATGTACTCGCAAACATTATGAACACAGGTATAATATAACAATGATGTGCTGAAAACATTTTATGCCCATGACGTCAGTCGAAAATAGTAAATAAATTTTTGATGCGTGCCTGCGGTTATTTATAAAATTGCAATAACATAGTAGTATTAAAATTTATGAAAACGAATAACCAGCAATGCCACAGTCGGGCGTCTTAGCGACACCACATAAAGGGCTTTAAAAGAAATGCCACAGTCGGGCGTCTAAGCGACACCACATAAAGGGCTTTAAAAGAAATGCCATAGTCGGGCGTCTGAGCGACACCACATAAAGGGCTTTAAAAGAAATGCCACAGCCGGGCGTCTGAGCGACGCCACATAAAGGGCTTTAAAAGAAATGCCACAGTCGGGCGTCTGACCGACGCCACATAAAGGGCTTTAAAAGAAACAATCATAATGAATATCCCGGAGGTAGAACCATCCCAGAGATACTCGGTAATAACAATAATATCACGGGTTAGTCAACAATAATAATAATCATAGACATCACAAGTCACGAGTAGTAATTCCATTTTCTGGTTAACAGTTTCACCTCCGAAGACCGACGCTAGACCGACACCTGACCCATCCCAGACTGAAATCCTTAACCATGGACACGGCTATTCGAATAGGTTTATTCTCTACAGAGGGTGTACTCTTTACTCACGAGTAACGGATTTCTTTAGTCCATCGGGACTAATTCCATCTACGGTCTTTTTGTTGAAAACACACCTAACTTGCACACACCAGCTTATCACACACGTGTCTGGAATCACCCATGACACCTGTTAAGCAAACTCTAAGTGGGGAGGCTACAACCTCGCGTAGCATGGGATCAAACTTATATCGCGCGCTCTAAGGGGTGGCCTCCCCTCTCGGTCCCAACCGGAAACACCCATGCCCCCGGACCAGGTGGCCTGCCTACCAGCTACAACCGGTATCTTCCACCCTGGCCTCTCTGTACGGTGTGTGCTAGAAAGAGGTTGACAACTTACTGAACCGTACTCTACTTGCTGTAGAGACGAGTGGTAGTACGAAACAAGTATGGGGGTTACTGGAACAAGACTCGATCTACGGTCGACTCAGGAGGTTTAAGTATTCCCTGCATGATTAGCATGACGAATATATTTCATTCAACAGACTCACCGCTCATATCACCTTACCATGCCATACCAGACATGACCGTCCCGACGGAGACCGGCGACAAACTCATGCCTACCCAAGGCCGAGGTTTTCACGGGTTCCTGCCGGTATGCATGCAAGGCACATGAGGGTGATTTTCATCACAAGTAAATCCATTTCCAACAGCATGGGAATCAACAACATGCACCCATGCATATGATCATATCACATGAAATAACAAGTCCTTCGAAAAGCGGTGGTGTTATAAATGTATCAACGATCACACCAAAAATATTATGCCGGGGTTCAGAATGCTTGCCTTCAACGTGTGGAAAGGCAGGGTGCTCTCCAAACTTTTTGAAAGTTTCTTCTCTTTCCCCAAAATCCTATTTGAAAATACATTTGAATTAACACACATTTCACAAACAGAACAAAAAGTTGTTTGAAAAATTTTCAAATAAATCTTAAAATAAACTAGACCAAATTTAAGGAAGGTAGGAAAAAAGAATCAACTCATTTGGAGTTATATTTAAAAAGTTATAGCCAGTCAAAGTTCTGGTCAAAATCTGTTTTTAAATTAAAACAGAAAAGAAAACGTTTTGAAGAGATTACGCTTTCGCGCAGAGAAGACGTATTACGGGTATGACGCCTCCACTTACTCCAGCGTGGACGGCGCGGGGTCGCTGACAGTGAGTCCAGGGGCCCACTGGTCAGGTTTGACCAGTCGCCGCGCGTCGTCTCCCTCCTCTGCCCGAGCGGAGCGGGGCTCCGGCGATCGTCGCTGGCGTTTGGCTGCTCCTCGCGGGCCCCCGAGGGTAGGGATGGATCCGCACGGCTGGGGCGGTTCTCCCGGTGGTCGTAGGGTCGTCGGAGGTGGAGGAAATCGCCGGCAGCGAGCTCCGCGGCGGAGGGAAGCTCCGGTGACAAAGTGATTTGTTGGCGGCGATGACTCCCGATCAAAATTAAGTAGGGGGTTGGGTTCGCAGGGGAATGAGGAGGTTACTGGCGAAGAGAACGGAGAGGGGGAGGTACTGGAGGTGCCGGATTGGCCGGGGCGGTGGCGGCGGCAGGAGTTGCCGGAGATGAGGAAGGAGGCCTCCCCGGGTCGAATGCTAGGCAGGGGAGCGCCATAGGGGTAGCATGACGTCGCCTGCGTGCTCGGGGAGGCTCGGGGACCTCCATTTATAGCTCGCCGAGGTCGGTTCCGCGGCGGTGGATAAGGGCGGCCGGCGAACCGACGTTCTGTAGCTGCAGGGGAATGTGGCGTCGACGAGAGCTAGGCGACACACTCGCGGATGAGCACCCGCTGTTCGAGGGGCCAGATGGCGAGCGAGGAAGGCTTGGGCGGCGCTGAACGGCGCAGGGCTGTCGGGCGGCGGCGGCGGCTAGCGCTTGGCCTGCCGGGCACGGCGGGGGCTGCTTGGTGCGTTGCTGCGAGGAGGGGAGCGCGTGGCGTGGTGCTGCAGAGCGGGCCAAAGCCGTGGGGCCAGCGTGTCGGCTCGGGCGCGTGGCTGCAATTGGCGCGCTCTGGGCGCGTCCAGTGCACGCACACCAGATGTTCGACACAATGCCGCGGCATGCTACAGGTCGCAGGTGAGGGTGGGGTTTACCAGATCGAGGTTAGGAGCAACGGGGAGTCTAGTGGACATGCTAGTTTGTTCAACGGTGCAAGCTCACAGTGCAATGCCACAATTCATGTCAAAATAGAACATGTCCGCAGGGTGTTTGACAAAATGCCAACGGTACTTAGGCAAGTCTTGGGGTGGCCAAAAACTTCCAGGTTGTGGTCTCTTTAGATGCAAGAGAGAGTGGTGTGGTTATTTGGACAAAAGGGGAGACTTGCTAGTGCAAGTTTTGCAAAACTACATTTCTGGACAGGAAATAAATAGCATTATTTCATGAACCAAAAATGATCCAAATGGTGCATGCTCCTGGACTTAAGGGTTTGACATGGAGGACTACAAGTAGGAGAAATAATCAAGGGTTAAAGAGCAAGTAAAAACATGGTTGCTGTACAAACCATCAAGTTGGTCCAGAATGAAGATGAGGTTGATTCACTCAAATTTTTCAAAGAACATAAATAGGTTTTTGCTCAAAGTGAAACAATAGGATCCTACTGACCTCCCTTAATTTTGGTAGAAGTTTTAAAGAAATATTTAAATAGGTTGTAGTGCAAAATGCACTCTGGACCAGAGAAGAAAAATTGAGTGCAGGGCTCAAAATATTTCATGAAGGCAATATATTTTTGCATAAAAGTGATTTAAAAACATCACATGACATCTCCAAATTTTTGTGGAAATTTTAAGTGAATCTATCAAATGGTTGTAGTTCAAATATGGCCATTTAACCTTGAAAAACTATCTTCAAGAAAGTAAAGATCAAGCAATTAAGTTAGTTAATTAGTTATACTGATAAAAGGAAAGTTTTTCTTGAGAGGTTAAACAAGTCCAATAAAATATTTGAAAAGTTTTCTCTTTGGGAAAAACTCATCATAACAGGGAAGGAAATGATTTAAAAAAAATCAAAATGGAGCTCAGAAATCCAAAGTTTTAATTCCTGGCAAAATTTTAACTTAATAAAACAAGGCCAAATTTTTGGGGTGTCACAATACTATCCCCCTTAAGAAAAATCTCGTCCTCGAGATTTGCTAAAAGCGGTGTTAAGAAAATATTTACGCAATAATGATGTGGCTACAGTGAGAGGGCAATAAGTGGTGAAAAACCACAGTGTGAAAACTGGTGCCGCATGGAAAAGTCTACGGTCCGGGACAAAAACGGGCGATTTCTACACTGGATATAAATTTAGGATAACTCCTAAATTTAGATATGCGCTGGTCGTACCCGAGAGCACAGTGCTCTCTCTGGCCGACAGGTGGACCCGGGGCCCACTGTCAGCCTCTTCTTCTCCCACTGGCTCTTCCTTCTACCTCTGGCTCTCTCTTCCTCCTCTCTCCCGCGCGCTTTCTCCACCAGCGACGCCTAGTGTGTAGGGCATCTAGGCCGTACCGTGGTAGTGCGCGGCGTGCTAGCTGCCGGTGCAGCGTGCACTCACCTCGCGGGCCAGCGCGCTGTCGGCACTGCTCGCGGATTCGACTCCGAACACTGGCGATCGGCGACGAGCGGCGTTGGTGGACTTCGCCCACCGTACACCGAGCTCGAGCTATAAAAACGGCCGGGATGACTCTCTCTTCTTCCTCACATCTGGCCTCACTTCTCCTCTTCCTTCTTTCTCCATTACTGCTTACAGAAGCTTGGGTGAGGCTCTAATGGCGGAGGCGATGCCGGACTGGTTTGTGATCCTGATATGCGGAGGGCTGGCGACGCTGCTGGGGCTCTCTGTGCTCCTGTGCGCGATGATCTTCGACGAGTATCGCGATGCTGCGGCTCGGGTGTTGGCTCTCCGCGGTGGTGGTGATCATGAGGAGTAGATGGAGTGTGCCGGGTGCTAACTGTTGTTAGGGGGGTTATTAGCTGGATGTAACGCCGTTGCAAAGTTTTGCAAACAGTGTATGTGTCTGAATGATTATGGTTGTGAGTCTGCTCGTGGTGCTGAGTGAAATTAAATAATCCACGTCGTGAGAAAGCGTAGATGTAGCAACTCAGGGAAAAGAAATCTCACTCCGGGATTTTGCAAGGGAAAAACAGTTAATTTAAAGGAGCATAAACCACAACAAAAACTACACACATTAGCAGAAGCCAAATAATTGACTCGTCGTACAAACTCAGGGTATTACGCATAAGTCACACACATAAATATAAATGCTGCAAAAACAAATACAGTAGCGACGTCTAAAATGAAAACGGTAACTGGACGGGGTCCTGATAAAATGTCTCTGGTAAAGGAATACACTCTTCTTCTATTGGAGGAAGTGGATTGACCAGTCGATGTATGCGTCTCTCCGGGTCGGGTCTCAGTGGTCTGCCGATGGCAATCTGAGGATTTAAATCTGCGAGGCTCTGGAGATAATCCATCACTTGCTGGTTTAAATGCTCTTGAGCAATTATGTACTGGATAAGGTTGGCCAGAACTGGGTCTCTCTCAATACGTCCACCGGGAAAAGATGTAACTTCTCCGGGTGCTGTACGACTCGGAAAGTAATAATATCCTCGTTCGCGGGCATAGGGTACTGCGGATCGAAGACGAGCAATTGCTTCTTTTGCAGCAGCTTCTATGGCCAAGTGTGGGGTTGGCATAGATTTTCCCACGAAGGAAACTTCTATTGGATCTTGATTGGGGTCTACAGGAGGGATATGCACTACTGCCCAATATTCCGAGGTGGATGGGGTGATCCTTGATTTGAACAGCTCGTACTGAGGTGGCTGGGTAGAACCCATGGTACTGCGGGTAAAATCCCACAATATTTTGACAAAGCTACCTGGGGTTGCATCTGGGGTTCTCAGATGAATGCTGGGGCTCGGCATGACAGGAAAAAGTGCGAGTGTGGTGCACAAGGTGGGGGTTGCTGGGTAAGGTCACAAGGTGGCCTTTATATAGCAATGGAGCTGGATCATTTTACCGTGGTGGAAGGTAAAATTTTGCCAGCTTAGCTCCAAAGGTCGGGTCAGTGTCAGAGATACACATATCTCAAAAAAAACGCGTTACTGTGATTGTCGTCGGGTTGGTTTTGGTAGTTGTGCCCGGAAAAATATGCAGCTATGCGCTGACCAAATATGCAAGACTACTATTAAGACAGAGGCACAACGACAGGCTGCGTTAATATACACGGCCGCGTGATTACAAAGCGAGGATACATTGAAACTTGGTGCTACTCATACGGCTTAGTCTACCTCGTTTATGTCTAAACGGGCGTGCCTGGTGGATGTCGAGGCTTCTCCACGTGTCTCTCTGCCGGGATTAGTCGGAGATGGCGGAGGAACTGCAGGGTCGGGGTAGTGATGATGACCATTGCGGGGATTGTTGGCCACAACCCCGTTGGAGTGTGCTCCCAAAATGCGACGAAGCACCTCTGGGGTTATCGCAGCACCTTGGCCGATGGCTGGGGCAGACCTCGGGGTCTCGATCGGTTGTCCAAATAGCACGACTGGGTTGTCGGCGTTGGGCTCATTTTCTCCTCTCGCTGGGGCTCGACGAACCAGCTCTCCACGAGCTGCGATTAGATCAATGGTGATCTGGTCGAACAGTGCCTCTAGTGCACTTACATAGCGCACTAGGTGCAACAATGCGGGGTCCGTCTCGTGATCTCCATTGGCAACTTGGGGTGGTCTACCATACCCTTCACGTCTGGGATAGTAGTGGAACGAGCGACAGTTAACTCTGGGCGACAAGTGCCTGAGATGAACTATAGCCTCTCGAGCGGCTAGCTGGATGGCTTGTGGCTCAAAGGAAGTTGTTCTTCCGGTGAACCGGTAGGGACGCTCGGGTGCTAGACTCCTACCGTAAATGTGCACAGTGGCCCAGAATTGACGGTCTTCACCGCTCATGGGTCCTTGATACACAACATATTCTGGTGGCTCCTCTAACGCGTAGGCACGACGGGTGAGGTTTGCGAGGATGGTCACAAAACCTCCAAGGTTGGTTGCTGTGGTTTCGTTGTGCACTATGGGTCCAGGCATTGCGGCTCGGTTTGGGGTAGCGGCTGTGCTGTGCTGGGTTGAGGCTAGCGTGCCCTTTTTATAATAAAAAGGGGACGGAGTCTTCCTTCGCACGCTTGCGAGAAAGGACTATTTAGGGGCCGGTCACTTACGCATGAGCGATAGGTTAGGTTGATAGGTTGGCCACCGACTGCGAAAAGGTGTTGGGTCACTGTGTGGCTATCTTGCACGAGAAGCTTGGCTGGGGTTTGGTTAAGGTCTGGTGGGTTGGTTTGCCTAAGTTTATTGACCTGGCTAAGATAGGATTAGCCAATGGTCAGCCTGGCTCTGATACCAAGCCTGTCACGACCGGTTTTCCGGGTAATAAATTTCCAGAAAAGACCGTCATGCTCATCAGCCCCAGGATTACTGTTAGCTGATGAGGCTCCAACTTGATACAGAAATTCCAAGCAAAATACAAAATATGTAGTACAAGACCATTCTGGCCTGTGAGTACAACAAACGGTTTCTAGTGGTTGATGGCGGAAGCGGGTTGTGAAACATCAGTGTCTATGGGACTCCATTTCCCACGGGAATAGCTGACCAGGTTAATTCCTATCTTCGCGAGGCTGCTATCTCCATTGAGTGGGTTCCAGGGCTGGCATCGCGTCGCTCCTCTCCGAGCAAGAAAATCTGGCCAAGACAATAGCCAGGGACAAGCCAGTGAGTACTTTGAATGTACTCGCAAACATTATGAACATAGGTATAATATAACAATGATGTGCTGAAAACATTTTATGCCCATGACATCAGTCAAAAATAGTAAATAAATTTCTGATGCGTGCCTGCGGTTATTTATAAAATTGCAATAACATAGTAGTATTAAAATTTATGAAAACGAATAACCAGCAATGCCACAGTCGGGCGTCTTAGCGACACCACATAAAGGGCTTTAAAAGAAATGCCACAGTCGGGCGTCTGAGCGACACCACATAAAGGGCTTTAAAAGAAATGCCACAGTCGGGCGTCTGAGCGACACCACATAAAGGGCTTTAAAAGAAATGCCACAGCCGGGCGTCTGAGCGACGCCACATAAAGGGCTTTAAAAGAAATGCCACAGTCGGGCGTCTGAGCGACGCCACATAAAGGGCTTTAAAAGAAACAATCATAATGAATATCCCGGAGGTAGAACCATCCCAGAGATACTCGGTAATAACAATAATATCACGGGTTAGTCAACAATAATAATAATCATAGATATCACAAGTCACGAGTAGTAATTCCATTTTCTGGTTAACAGTTTCACTTCCGAAGACCGACGCTAGACCGACACCTGACCCATCCAAGACTGAAATCCTTAACCATGGACACGGCTATTCGAATAGGTTTATTCTCTGCAGAGGGTGTACTCTTTACTCACGAGTAACGGATTTCTTTAGTCCATCGGGACTAATTCCATCTACGGTCTTTTTGTTGAAAACACACCTAACTTGCACACACCAGCTCATCACACACGTGTCTGGAATCACCCACGACACCTGTTAAGCAAACTCTAAGTGGGGAGGCTACAACCTCGCGTAGCATGGGATCAAACTTATATCGCGCGCTCTAAGGGGTGGCCTCCCCTCTCGGTCCCAACCGGAAACACCCATGCCCCCGGACCAGGTGGCCTGCCTACCAGCTACAACCGGTATCTTCCACCCTGGCCTCTCTGTATGGTGTGTGCTAGAAAGAGGTTGACAACTTACTGAACCGTACTCTACTTGCTGTAGAGACGAGTGGTAGTACGAAACAAGTATGGGGGTTACTGGAACAAGACTCGATCTACGGTCGACTCAGGAGGTTTAAGTATTCCCTGCGTGATTAGCATGACGAATATATTTCATTCAACAGACTCATCGCTCATATCACCTTACCATGCCATACCAGACATGACCGTCCCGACGGAGACCGGCGACAAACTCATGCCTACCCAAGGCCGAGGTTTTCACGGTTCCTGCCGGTATGCATGCAAGGCACATGAGGGTGATTTTCATCACAAGTAAATCCATTTCCAACAGCATGGGAATCAACAACATGCACCCATGCATATGATCATATCACATGAAATAACAAGTCCTTCGAAATGCGGTGGTGTTATAAATGTATCAACGATCACATCAAAAATATTATGCCGGGGTTCAGAATGCTTGCCTTCAACGTGTCGAAAGGCAGGGTGCTCTCCAAACTTTTTGAAAGTTTCATCTCTTTCCCCAAAATCCTATTTGAAAATATATTTGAATTAACACACATTTCACAAACAGAACAAAAAGTTGTTTGAAAAATTTTGAAATAAATCTTAAAATAAACTAGACCAAATTTAAGGAAGGTAGGAAAAAAGAATCAACTCATTTGGAGTTATATTTAAAAAGTTATAACCAGTCAAAGTTCTGGTCAAAATCTGTTTTTAAATTAAAACAGAAAAGAAAACGTTTTGAAGAGATTACGCTTTCGCGCAGAGAAGACGTATTACGGGTATGACGCCTCCACTTACTCCAGCGTGGACGGCACGGGGTCGCTGACAGTGGGTCCAGGGGCCCACTGGTCAGGTTTGACCAGTCGCCGCGCGTCGTCTCCCTCCTCTGCCCGAGCGGAGCGGGGCTCCGGCGATCGTCGCCGGCGTTTGGCTGCTCCTCGCGGGCCCCCGAGGGTAGGGATGGATCCGCACGGCTGGGGCGGTTCTCCCGGTGGTCGTAGGGTCGTCGGAGGTGGAGGAAATCGCCGGCGGCGAGCTCCGCGGCGGAGGGAAGCTCAAGTGACAAAGTGATTTGTTGGCGGCGATGACTCCCGATCAAAATTAAGTAGGGGGTTGGGTTCGCAGGGGAATGAGGAGGTTACTGGCGAAGAGAACGGAGAGGGGGAGGTACTAGAGGTGCCGGATTGGCCGGGGCGGTGGCGGCGGCAGGAGTTGCCGGAGATGAGGAAGGAGGCCTCCCCGGGTCGAATGCGAGGCAGGGGAGCGCCATAGGGGTAGCATGAGGTCGCCTGCGTGCTCGGGGAGGCTCAGGGGCCTCCATTTATAGCTCGCCGAGGTCGGTTCCGCGGCGGTGGATAAGGGCGGCCGGCGAACCGACGTTCTATAGCTGCAGGGGAACGTGGCGTCGACGAGAGCTAGGCGACACACTCGCGGATGAGCACGCGCTGTTCCAGGGGCCAGATGGCGAGCGGGGAAGGCTTGGGCGGCGCTGAACGGCGCAGGGCTGTCGGGCGGCAGCGGCGGCTAGCGCTTGGCCTGCCGGGCGCGGCGGGGGCTGCTTGGCGCGTTGCTGCGAGGAGGGGAGCGCGTGGCGTGGTGCTGCAGAGCGGGCCAAAGCCGTGGGGCCAGCGTGTCGGCTCGGGCGCGTGGCTGCAATTGGCGCGCTCTGGGCGCGTCCAGTGCACGCACACCAGATGTTCGACACAATGCCGCGGCATGCTACAGATCGCAGGTGAGGGTGGGGTTTACCAGATCGAGGTTAGGAGCAACGGGGAGTCTAGTGGACATGCTAGTTTGTTCAACGGTGCAAGCTCACAGTGCAATGCCACAATTCATGTCAAAACAGAACATGTCCGCAGGGTGTTTGACAAAATGCCAATGGTACTTAGGCAAGTCTTGGGGTGGCCAAAAACTTCCAGGTTGGGGTCTCTTTAGATGCAAGAGAGAGTGGTGTGGTTATTTGGACAAAAGGGGAGACTTGCTAGTGCAAGTTTTGAAAAACTACATTTCTGGACAGGAAATAAATAGCATTATTTCATGAACCAAAAATAATCCAAATGGTGCATGCTCCTGGACTTAAGGGTTTGACATGGAGGACTACAAGTAGGAGAAATAATCAAGGGTTAAAGAGCAAGTAAAAACATGGTTGCTGTACAAACCATCAAGTTGGTCCAGAATGAAGATGAGGTTGATTCACTCAAAATTTTCAAAGAACATAAATAGGTTTTTGCACAAAGTGAAACAATAGGCTCCTACTGACCTCCCTTAATTTTGGTAGAAGTTTTAAAGAAATATTTAAATAGGTTGTAGTGCAAAATGCACTCTGGACCAGAGAAGAAAAATTGAGTGCAGGGCTCAAAATATTTCATGAAGGCAATATATTTTTGCATAAAAGTGATTTAAAAACATCACATGACATCTCCAAATTTTTGTGGAAATTTTAAGTGAATCTATCAAATGGTTGTAGTTCAAATATGGCCATTTAACCTTGAAAAACTATTTTCAAGAAAGTAAAGATCAAGCAATTAAGTTAGTTAATTAGTTATACTGATAAAAGGAAAGTTTTTCTTGAGAGGTTAAACAAGTCCAATAACATATTTGAAAAGTTTTCTCTTTGGGAAAAACTCATCATAACAGGGAAGGAAATGATTTAAAAAAATCAAAATGGAGCTCAGAAATCCAAAGTTTTAATTCCTGGCAAAATTTGAACTTAATAAAACAAGGCCAAATTTTTGGGGTGTCACAGTGACCCCTCCTCCTTGTCCTATTCGGACTCCCTAGGAGGGGGGCACGCGCCAACCCCCGAGGGCTTCCCTCTCTCTCCCTTAGGCCCATGTTGGCCCCATACTTCCCCGGGGGGTTTCGGTAACCCCCCGGTACTCCGGTAAAATACCGGAATCACTTGGAACCATTCCGATGTCCGAATACTACCTTCCAATATATGAATATTTATCTCTCGACCATTCCAGACTCCTCGTAATGTCCGTGATCTCATCCGGGACACCGAACAAACTTCGGTCACCAAAACACACAACTCATAATACAAATCGTCATCGAACGTTAAGTGTGCGGACCCTAAAGGTTCGAGAACTATGTAGACATGACCAAGACACATCTCCGATCAATAACCAATAGCGTAACCTGGATGCTCATATTGGTTCCTACATATTCTACGAAGATCTTTATCGGTCAAACCGCATAAGAACATACGACATTCCCTTTGTCATCGGTATGTTACTTGCTCGAGATTCGATCGTCAGTATCATCATACCTAGTTCAATCTCGTTATCGGCAAGTCTCTTTACTCGTTCTGCAATTCATCATCCGGCAACTAACTCATTAGTCACATTGCTTGCAAGGCTTATAGTTAGGTGCATTACTGAGAGGGCCCAGACATACCTCTCCGATACACTGAGTGACAAATCCTAATCTTGATCTATGCCAACCCAACAAACACCTTCAGAGACACCTGTAGAGCATCTTTATAATCACCCACTTACATTGTGACGTTTGATAGCACACAAGGTGTTCCTCCGGTATTCGCGGAATTGCATAATCTAATAGTTAGAGGAATATGTATAAGTCATGAATAAAGCAATAGCAATAAAACTAAATGATCATAATGCTAAGCTAACGGATGGGTCTTGTCCATCACATCATTCTTTAATGATGTGATCCTGTTCATCAAATGACAACACATGTCTATGGTCAGGAAACTTAACCATCTTTGATTAACGAGCTAGTCAAGTAGAGGCATACTAGGGACACTCTATTTTGTCTATGTATTCACACATGTACTAAGTTTCTGGTTAATACAATTCTAGCATGTACAAATAATAAACATTTATCATGATATAAGGAAATATAAATAACAACTTTATTATTGCCTCTAGGGCATATTTAATTCATGGAACACCTGACTAGCCTAGGTCCTGGAAGGAGCAGTCTGCAATAACATCTATGAAGGCCCTCATCTACCACTCTGGCCGAACGGCTAAAATGTTTTGTCCCGTACATGGTCTCATTGAAATCTCCCACGCAAATCCAAGATGCGTGTTTGATCCCGTGCAAATTTCTCATGAACCTCCAGCTATGGTGACGATTTTCAGCCCTAGGAGCTCCCTAGAAACTGGCAAGCCTCCAAGCAGGAGAGCTATCATCATCAGATTCCCTCACCATAACATCAATATGGCTAGAACTGTAGTTTTTTAATTCAACACTGCTTCACCTGACCAGAATAGACCAATACCGCCTCTTAGTCCAATTTTTTCAACCGCAAAGCAACCTGGAAAGCCCAACTGTCTCTGCAGCAATTCAACTCTCGTAACCCTAATTATGGTTTCCATGACAAACAGTATTGCGGGATCTTCCTACCGCACAATCTTGCGCAGCTCACAAACTGCCTCGGGGTTCCCAAGCCCCCGACAGTTCCAGCTCAAACAACTCATTGCTTCCGAAAGGTGCGCACAGCAGCCTCAGGTGTTGGCTTCTTCTATTTGGGATCCCTCTCTGACCCCTCATCATCACCCTCATCTGTTTTTTCTGCAAGGTCTTTCTAAGTTGTATTATCCTCACCCGAGGTAAGAAGAAGTTGCTTTGGCACATATACATCAGTAGGCCCTTCCTTCCTCTTGTGTTGTCCTCTCGGTGGATTCTTCATAGGTGAGACAATTTCCTCACCCCCATCAGTTTTTGGATTAGTGCTCGAATTTTTTGTGCCTGAATTAATACTAGTTTCCGATCGCTGGCTCTTCGCCGAGCTCTCCTGGGATGGCTGCTTCTTTTAATCTTCAGGAGCTCGCAATACGATCCAAATAGAGGCTCACCCTTCTCATCCCTGAAGCCCGGGTTAGGGTAGTACAGTTCCGAGTGACCGAGCCGTCTACATGAGAAGAAGAAATAAGGAATCTGCTCATACTGAATATCGTAGGCATCAACCTTCTTCGTTCTTGCAGAATCGATCAAGATCCACCTCCGCAGAGGTTTGTCCACATCAATTGCGACCCTGGTTTGGAGATATCCTCCTATATGGTCAAATTTTGCAAACCGTGCATTCTTGTCAATCATCCGAGCAATGGGCAGGCTCCAGGCATCATCCCTTAGATTATACAGTAAATTCAAAACCCTAGCTCATACTTGCAAACGATCAAACTTCACTGCATCCGGGCGCATGCAATCCTCAAATTCAGCTAGAATTATTGCGTTCTTGTTCATGTGCCACAGATCCTATCTATGTCCCTTTGGCTCTCAAATTCTGCAACGAACATGTTGGGTCCAACAGAGTGGAACTTGACACCTCTAGGGTTTCCCAAGCCGGATAGAGCGCGTTGGTGATCGTCTGGATATCAAACTGTTTTCGATGAAGAATCTTGCCCGCCAAACAACCACTTCGTCTGCCCCCCATCCGTGGGATCATCAATCACGAGAGGAGTAGCTTCTTCTTCCGAGATATCCAACTTCTCTTGTGCTTCTTCCAATGGAGATCTCCCTGTCCTTTGGTGATTGTCCTTCGACCCCTCATGGCCGCTGCCAGAAGAGGAGGGTGCCGCCATCTCCTCCGACCACGTGCTACCTCTTGAGCACTGCGTTGGTTTTCCCTTGAAGAGGAAAGGGTGATGTAGTAAAGTAGCGTAAGTATTTCCCTCAGTTTTTTAGAACCAAGGTATCAATCCAGTAGGAGACCACGCTCGATTCCCACGCACCTACACAAACAAATATGAACGTCGCAACCAACGCGGTAAAGGGGTTGTCAATCCCTTCACGGTCCCTTACGAGACTGAGATCTGATAGAGACGATAAGATAATATTTTTGGTATTTTTATGATAAAGAGTAAAAGTAAATATTACAAAATAAACAAAGATAGAAATAGCTTGTTGATGGAAGATTAATATGATGGAAAATAGACCCGTGGGCCATAGGTTTCACTAGTGGCTTCTCTCAAGATAGCATAAGTATTACAGTGGATAAACGAATTACTGTCGAGCAATTGATAGAACTGAGGATAGTTATGAGAATATCTAGGTATGATCATGTATATAGGCATCACGTCCGTGGCAAGTAGACCGACTCATGCCTGCATCTACTACTATTACTCCACACATCGACCGCTATCCAGCAAGCATCTAGAGTATTAAGTTCACAAGAACAGAGTAACGCTTTAAGCAAGATGACATGATGAAGAGGGATAAACTCATGCAATATGATATAAACCCCATATTTTTATTCTCAATGGAAACAATACAATACGCGTCGTTTCCCCTACTATCTCTGGGATCGAGCACCGCAAGATTGAACCCAAAGCTAAGCACTTCTCCCATTGCAAGAAAGATCAATCTAGTAGGCCAAATCAAACTGATAATTCGAAGAGACTTGCAAAGGTAACTAATCATACATAAAAGAATACAGAGGAGATTCTAATATTGTTCATAGATAATCTTGATCATAAAACCCACAATTCATCGGCTCTCGACAAACACACCGCAAAAGAAGAGTTACATCAAATAGATCTCCAAGACAATCGAGGAGAACTTTGTATTGAGATCCAAAGAGAGAGAAGAAGCCATCTAGCTAATAACTATGGACCCCAAGGTCTAAGGTAAACTACTCACACATCATCCGAGAGGCTACGGTGTTGATGTAGAAGCCCTCCGTGATCAATGCCGCCTCCGGCGGAGCGCCGGAAAAGGCCCCAAGATGGGATCTCATGGGTACCTAAGGTTGCGGCGGTGGAAATAGGGTTTTGGCTCCTGTTATGATGGTTTGGGGGTACGTAGGTATATATAGGAGAAAGAAGTAGGTCGGTGGAGCAATGAGGGGCCCATGAGGGTGGAGGGCGCGCCCAGGGGGGTAGGCGCGCCCCCTGCCTCATGGCTACCTCCTTTGTTTCTTGACGTCCACTCCAAGTCCTCTGGATCACGTTTGTTTTGAAAATCACGTTCCCGAAGGTTTCATTCCCTTTGGACTCCATTTGATATCCTTTTCCTTCAAAACACTGAAATAGGCAAAAAAACAGCAATTTAGGCTGGGCCTCCGGTTAATAGGTTAGCTCAAAAATAATATAAAAGTGTATAAATAAGCCCATTAAACATCCAAAATAGAATATATAATAGCATGGAACAATAAAAAATGATAGATACGTTGGAGACGTATCAAGCATCCCCAAGCTTAATTCCTGCTCGTCCTCGAGTAGGTAAATGATAAAAACAGAATTTTTGATGTGGAATGCTACTTGGCTTAATTTTCAATGTGATTCTATTATTTGTGGTATGAATATTCAGATCCGAAAGATTCAAGATAAAAGTTCAATATTGACATAAAAGTAATAATACTTCAAGTATACTAACTAAGCAATTATATCTTCTCAAAATAACATGGCCAAAGAAAGTTCATCCCAACAAAATTATATAGTTTGGTCATGCTCCATTTTCGTCACACAAGAATGCTCTCATCATGCACAACCCCGATGACAAGCCAAGCAATTGTTTCGTACTTTAGTAATCTCAAACTTTTTTCAACTTTCGCGCAATATATGAGCGTGAGCCATGTATATAGCACTATGGGTGGAATAGAATATGATGATGGGGGTTATGTGGAGAAGACAAAAAAGGAGAAAGTCTTACATTGACGCGGCTAATCAACGACCTAGGGAGATGCCCATCGATTGATGTCAATGCAAGGAGTAGGGATTGCCATGCAACGGATGGACTTAGATCTATAAATGTATGAAAGCTCGACAAAAGAAACTAAGTGGGTGTGCATCCAACTAGCTTGCTCACAAAGACCTAGGGCATTTGAGGAAGCCCATTGTTGGAATATACAAGCCAAGTTCTATAATGATAAATTCCCACTAGTATATGAAAGTGACAAAACAAGAGACTCTCTATCATAGAGATCATGGTGCTACTTTGAAGCACAAGTGTGGAAAAAGGATAGTAGCAGTGCCCCCTTTTTAAAAAAAATTGGGCCTTTTTTATTTGACCTTTCTCTCTATTTTTGGGACAATTCTCTTTGAATGATGATCATCACACTTCTATTTATTTACAACTCAATGATTACAACTCGATACTAGAGCAAAGTATGACTCTATATGGATGCCTCGTGTACCAGGATGGGCAATGAATCAATAGTGAAATGTATGAAATAATATGCATGGTGGCTTTGCCACAAATACGATGTCAACTACATGATCATGCAAAGCAATATGACAATGATGAAGCGTGTCATGATAAACAGAACAGTGGAAAGTTGCATGGCAATATATCTCGGAATGGCTATGGAAATGCCATAATGGGTAGGTATGGTGGCTGTTTTGAGGAAGATATAAGGAGGTTTATGTGTGATAGAGCGTATCATATCACAGGGTTTGGATGCACCGGCAAAGTTTGCACCAACTCTCAAGGTGAGAAAGGGCAATGCACGGTACCGAATAGGCTAGCAATGATGGAAGGATAAGAGTGCATATAATCCATGGACTCAACATTAGTCATAAAGAACTCACATACTTATTGCAAAAATCTACAAGTCATCAAAAACCAAGCACTACGTGCATGCTCCTAGGGGGATAGATTGGTAGGAAAAGACCATTGCTCGTCCCTGACCGCCACTCATAAGGAGGAAAATCAAACAACACCTCATGTTTCAAATTTGTTACACAATGTTTACCATACGTGCATGCTACGGGACTTGCAAACTTTAACACAAGTATTTCTCAAATTCACTCAACTAGCACAACTTTAATATCACTACCTCCATATCTCAAAACAATCATCAAGCATCAAACTTTTCTTAGTATTCAATGCACTTATAAGAAAGGTTTTTACTAATCTTGGATGCCTATCATATTAGGACTAATTTCATAATTTAAGCAAATTACCATGCTGCTTTATAGTACTCTCAAAATGATATAAGTGAAGCATGAGAGAACAATAGTTTCTATAAAACAAAACCACCACCATGCACTAAAAAATATAAGTGAACCACTAGAGCAAAAAACTACATAGCTCAAAAGATATAAGTGAAGCACATAGAGTATTCTAATAAATTCTGAATCATGTGTGTCTCTCTCAAAAGTGTATTCAGCGAGGATGATTGTGGTAAACTAAAAACGAAGACTCAAATCATACAATACGCTCCAAGCAAAACACATATCATGTGGTGAATACAAATATAGCTCCAAGTGAAGCTACCGATGAACGAAGACAAAAGAGGGGATGCCTTTCGGGGCATCCCCAAGCTTTGGCTTTTTGGTGTCCTTGGACTACCTTGGGGTGCCTTGGGCATCCCAAATCTTAGGCTCTTTCCACTCCTTGTTCCATAATCCATCAAATCTTTACCCAAAACTTGAAAACTTCACAACACAAAACTTAACAGAAAATTTCGTGAGCTCCGTTAGCGAAAGAAAACCAAACACCACTTTAAGTTACTGTATTGAACTCATTATTTATTTATACTGGTTTTAAACCTACTGTATTCCAACTTCTCTATGGTTTATAAACTACTTTACTAGCCATAGATTCATCAAAATAAGCAAACAACACGCGAAAAACAGAATCTGTCAAAAACAGAACAGTCTGTAGTAATCTGTAACTAACGCAAACTTATGGACCTCCAAAACTTCTACCAAAATAGGAAGACCTAAATAATTTGTTTATTGATCTACGTCAATTGGAATCAGTATTTTATCACGTTCTGGTGATTTTTAACAATTTTGTTCGTGAACAGAAAGTTTCTGGAATTTTCAGCAAGATCAAATAACTATCATCCAAGAAGATCCTATAGGTTTAACTTGGCACAAACACTAATTAAAACATAAAAACACATCTCACCAGAGGCTAGATCAAATATTTATTGCATAACAGCAAGTAAAAATATTGGGTTTTCTCCCAACAAGCGCTTTTCTTTAAAGCCTTTTTAGCTAGGCATTGAGATTTCAATCATGCTCACATGAAAGACAAGAATTGAAGCACAAAGAGAGCATCATGAAACACGTGACAAACACATCTAAGTCTAACATACTTCCTATGCATAAGCATCTTATAGGCAAACAAATTAACATAGCAAGCAAAAACTAGCACATGCAAGGAAGTGGAAAGGAACGATAGCGATCTCAACATAACAAGAGGTAATTTTGTAACATGAAAATTTCTACAACCATATTGTCCTCTCTCATAATAATTACATGTGGAATCATATTCAAATTCAACAAAATATCTATCACATAAAATATTTTCAACACGATCCACATGCATGCAAAGTTGACACTCTTCCAAAATAGTGGGATTAACATTAACTAAAGTCATGACCTCTCCAAACCCACTTTTATCAAAAATACCATAAGATTGAATATTCTCTAGATATGTGGGATCTAAAGTTGACACTCTATCAAACCCACTTTCAATATTATTGCAAACATTATTATCTATCTCATATTCATCATGGGGCTTAAATAAATTTTCAAGATCATAAGAAGAATCACCCCAATCATGATCATTGCAACAAGTAGTAGACATGGCAAAACTAGCATCCCCAAGCTTAGGGTTTTGGATATTATTATCACAATTGACATTAATAGAATTTATAATAACATCATTGCAATCATGCTTTTTATTCAAAGATCTATCGTGAATCACTTCATAAGTTTCTTCTTTCAACACTTCATCACAATTTTTAGATTCACGAGTTTCAAGCAAAACCTCATAAAGATAATCTAGTGCACAAAACTCACTAGCAATAGGTTCATCATAATTGGATCTCTTAAAAAGATTAGCAAGTGGATGAGGATCCATAAACTTTTAGCAAGCGAAGATGCAAGCAAAAAGAAGGCGCATGGTAACACGAGCAAACAGAAGGACGAAAGGAAGAGGGGGCGAATAAAATGGCAAGAGTGAAGTGGGGGAGAAGAAAACGAGAGGCAAATGGCAAATAATGTAATGCGAGGGATAAGAGTTTGTGATGGGTACTTGGTATGTCTTGACTTGTGCGTAGACTCCCCGAAAACGGCGCCAGAAATCCTTCTTGCTACCTCTTGAGCACTGCGTTAGTTTTCCCTTGAAGAGGAAAGGGTGATGCAGTAAATTAGCGTAAGTATTTCCTTCGGTTTTTGAGAACCAACATATCAATCCAGTAGGAGACCACGCTCGAGTTCCACGCACCTACACAAACAAATAAGAACCTCGCAACCAATGCGGTAAAAGGGTTGTCAATCCCTTCACGGTCACTTACGAGAGTGAGATCTGATAGAGATGATAAGTTAATATTTTTGGCATTTTTATGATAAAGAGTAAAAGTAAATATTGCAAAATAAACAAAGATAGAAATAGCTTGTTGATGGAAGATTAATATGATGGAGAATAGACCCGTGGGCCATAGGTTTCAATAGTGGCTTCTCTCAAGATAGCATTAAGTATTACGGTGGGTAAACGAATTACTGTCGAGCAATTGATAGAATTGGGCATAGTTATGAGAATATCTAGGTATGATCATGTATATAGGCATCACGTCCGTGACAAGTAGACCGACTCCTGCCTGCATCTACTACTATTACTCCACACATCGACCACTATCCAGCATGCATCTAGAGTATTAAGTTTATAAGAACAGAGTAACGCTTTAAGCAAGATGACATGATGTAGAGGGATAAACTCATGCAATATGATATAAACCCCATCTTTTTATCCTCGATGACAACAGTACAATACGCGTCATTTCCCCTACTGTCACTAGGATCGAGCACCACAAGATTGAACCCAAAGCTAAGCACTTCTCCCATTGCAAAAAAGATCAATCTAGTAGGCCAAACCAAACTGATAATTCGAAGAGACTTGCAAAGATAACCAATCATACATAAAATAATACAGAGGAGATTCAAATATTGTTCATAGACAATCTTGATCATAAACCCACAATTCATCGGATCTCGACAAACACACCGCAAAAGAAGAGTTACATCAAATAGATCTCCTAGACAATCGAGGAGAACTTTGTATTGAGATCCAAAGAGAGAGAAGAAGCCATCTAGCTAATAACTATGGACCCGAAGGTCTGAGGTAAACTACTCACACATCATCTAGGGCGCCCGAAGCTGAATAGCTGTTTACGACTGTATGGAGGCTACAAGCGCAGAGATGCTATGGTGTTGATGTAGAAGCCCTCCGTGATCAATGCCCCCTCCGGCGGAGCGCCAAAAAAGGCCCCAAGATGGGATCTCACGGGTACAGAAGGTTGCGGCGGTGGAACTAGGGTTTTGGCTCCTGTTCTGATGGTTTGGGGGTACGTAGATATATATAGGAGGAAGAAGTAGGTCGGTGGAGCAACGAGGGACCCACGAGGGTGGAGGGCGCGCCCAGGGGGGTAGGCGCGCCCCCTTGCCTCGTGGCTTCCTCGTTCGTTTCTTGACGTCCACTCCAAGTCCTCTGGATCACGTTTGTTCCAAAAATCACGTTCCCGAAGGTTTCATTCCGTTTGGACTCCGTTTGATATCCTTTTCCTTCGAAACACTGAAATAGGCAAAAAACAGCAATTTGGGTTGGGCCTCCGGTTAATAGGTTAGTCCAAAAGTAATATAAAAGTGTATAAATAAGCCCATTAAACATCCAAAACAGAATATATAATAGCATGGAACAATCAAAAATTATAGATACGTTGGAGACGTATCACCACGTTCCCTGGACGGCCCGCTGATGAGATCCGCGGCCATGTTCAAGTTCCACATCGAAACCGTAGTCGCTGCCAGAGGGGGTCCTAGGTTTTGGGGAAAAAAAGCTGCGAAGTGTTTGTATCACGGTAATATTTAAGCCTCGGTAGCACCAGATACTCTCCCGTCTTTGTATGATTGGGCGAGGCCTAGTTTGTACACACTCACATTTTGTTCCCGCGAGATCACAAAATAATTGGTGTATATTTCTCGCTGGTCTGGCCAATATATTCGGAGAAATGGAGTTCATTTCACTAAACATCTTGTTTTTTCACTATTCACAGTTGCAGTCTTATCCGCACATGAGAGGTATACTTCAAAACTTTCCAAAACACTCTCTGGCGTGCCCTGGTGTCTTGTGTGCTTTGTGGGCCTCCATTTGTGGTGATTCCAACTCCCAAAAATCACAAATATTCCAAAATATCTGTGAAATTTCATTGCATTTGTACTTCGTTTGATATGGATACTCTCTGATACAAAAAACATGCAGAAAACAGGAACTCGCACTAGGACTGGATCAATAGGTTAGTCCAATAAATCATATAAAAAGTTGCCAAATGTATGTAAAACTTTTACAATATTGGCATGAAACAATCAAAAATTATAGATACAACGGAGACATATCAGCATCCCCAAGCTTAATTCCTGCTCGTCCTCGAGCAGGTAAATGATAAAGAAGATAATTTTTTATGTGGAATGCTCCCTAACATAAACTTGATCATATATCTAATCATGGCATGAATATTAAGACAAAAGTGATTCAAAGCAATAGTCTATAATTTGACATAAAGGCATCAATACTCAGGCATCCCAACAAGCAATAATATCTTTCAAAATATTAACGCTAAAGAAATCTATCCCTACAAAATCATAGTCTTGTCATGCTCTGTCTTCTTAACACAAAGTATTTATCATGCACAACCCCGATGTCAAGCCGAGCAATTGGATCATACTTTTTAACACGCTTCAGCTTTTTCAACCCTCATGCAATACATGAGCGCAAGCCATGGATATAGCACTACAGGTGGAATAGAGTACGATGATAGGGGTAAATATAAAGAAGATAAAACTTAGAAAGTCTCACATCGATGCGGCTAACCAACGGGCTATGGAGATTCCCATCAATTGATATACACGTGAGGAGTAGGGATTGCCATGCAACGAATGCAGTAAGAGCTATAAGTGTATGAAAGCTCAATATGAAACTAAGTGGGTGTGCATCTAATCCTAAAATGAAAAATTCCCACTAGTATATGAAAGTGACAACATAGGAGACTCTCTATATGAAAAACATGGTGATACAAAAAACAATGCCCCTTCTCTCTTTGTTTGTTTTTTCTTTTTTATTTCATTTTTCTTTTCTTTCTTTTTATATTTTTTCTCTTATTGTCCGGAGTCTCATCCTGACTTGTGGGGGAATCATAGTCTCCATCATCCTTTCCTCACTGGGGCACTACTCTAAAAATGAATAATGATAATCATCACACTTCTATTTACTTATAACTCAAAAGAAATAAAAATTACAACTCGATACCTATGACAAAATATGACTCTATATGAATTCCTCTGGCATGTACCATGATGTGCAATGATCTAGCGTAACATGTATGAAAAATGATGAATGGTGGCTGAGCCACAACTACTATGTCAGCTATATGATCATGCAAAGCAATATGACAATGAATCACTACAAGAAAAAAGAGACTTCCGTGATGATACGTGTTTGTCACAGTAGGTCGCGTTTTTTGTCATGCATGTACATCCATGACAAATTTATGACAGAATCAAGATAGTCATACCTGTTGTTGGGTTTCGTAGTAACTTCAAAAAAATTCCTACGCACACGCAAGATCATGTGATGCACAGCAACGAGAGGGAGAGTGTTGTCTACGTACCCACGCAGGCCGACTGCGGAAGTGTTGACGCAACGTAGAGGAAGTAGTTGTACGTCTTCACGATCCAACCGATCAAGCACCGAAACCACGGCACCTCCGAGTTCGAGCACACGTTCAGCTCGATGACGATCCCCGAACTCCGATCCAGCAAAGTGTCGGGGAAGAGTTTCATCATCACGATGGCGTGGTGACGATCTTGATGTACTACAGCAGCAAGGCTTCGCCTAAACTCCACTACAGTATTATTGAGGACTATGGTGGCTGGGGGCACCGCACACGGCTAAGGAATAGATCACGTGGATCAACTTGTGTGTTTCTGGGGTGCCTCTGCCTCAGTATATAAAGGAGCCAAGGGGGAGGGGGGCGCCGGCCAGGAGGAGGGCGCAGGATGAGTCCTACTCCTTCCGGGAGTAGGACTCCCCCCCCCCAATCCTAGTTGGACTAGGATTCCCCGAGGGGGAAAGAAGGAGAGGGGGGCCGACCACCTCTCCTAGTCCTAATAGGACTAGGGGAGGGGGGAGGTGCGCAGCCACTTTGGGCTGCCCCTTTCTCCTTTCCACTACAGCCCATTAAGGCCCATATGGCTCCCGGGGGGTTCCGGTAACCTCCCGGTACTCCGGTTAAATCCCGATTTCACCCGGAACACTTCCGATATCCAAACATAGGCTTCCTATATATCAATCTTTACGTCTCGACCATTTCGAGACTCCTCGTCATGTCCGTGATCACATCCGGGACTCCGAACAACCTTCGGTACATCAAAATGCATAAACTCATAATATAAATGTCATCGTAACCTTAAGCGTGCGGACCCTACGGGTTCGAGAACAATGTAGACATGACCGAGACACGTCTCCGGTCAATAACCAATAGCGGGACCTGGATGCCCATATTGGCTCCTACATATTCTACGAAGATCTTTATTGGTCAGACCGCATAACAACATACGTTGTTCCCTTTGTCATCGGTATGTTACTTGCCCGAGATTCGATCGTCGGTATCCAATACCTAGTTCAATCTCGTTACCGGCAAGTCTCTTTACTCGTTCCGTAATACATCATATCACAACTAACATATTAGTTGTAATGCTTGCAAGGCTTATGTGATGTGCATTACCGAGAGGGCCCAGAGATACCTCTCCGACAATCGGAGTGACAAATCCTAATCTCGAAATACGCCAACCCAACATGTACCTTTGGAGACACCTGTAGTACTCCTTTATAATCACCCAGTTACGTTGTGACGTTTGGTAGTACCCAAAGTGTTCCTCCGGTAAACGGGAGTTGCATAATCTCATAGTTATAGGAACATGTATAAGTCATGAAGAAAGCAATAGCAACATACTAAACGATCGGGTGCTAAGCTAATGGAATGGGTCATGTCAATCAGATCATTCAACTAATGATGTGACCTCGTTAATCAAATAACAACACTTTGTTCATGGTCAGGAAACATAACCATCTTTGATTAACGAGCTAGTCAAGTAGAGGCATACAAGTGACACTAAGTTTGTCTATGTATTCACACATGTATTATGTTTCCGGTTAATACAATTCTAGCATGAATAATAAACATTTATCATGATATAAGGAAATAAATAATAACTTTATTATTGCCACTAGGGCATATTTCCTTCACCTGTGCTGTCATAGAAGTGTTCCATGACATTACCAAAATTATCATCACGGAAGTGTCCACTTCCATGATGATAAATCGCGCGTCACAGAAGTGCTTTCGTCAAGGGTGACCGACACGTGGCATCCACCGTAACGGAACACCGTTAAGCTATCAGGTCCGGTTTTGGATCCGATAACCCATTAACAGCCCCAACCAATGGGGATTTTCCACGTGTAAAATCATCATTGGCTGGAGGAAACACGTGTCGGCTCACCGTTAGGACACATGTCATCCACTCATTGGACACAAAGCACCTATGATACGTCGACACGTGGCACGACCCAACAGAGGCCCATTCCTGTGAAAAGGCCGGCCCGTTTGACTTGGTCAAAAGGTGGCGGGCCAGCCCACGGCAAGCCTGCTAACAGCCTGTTCGCATATAGCCCATTTACAGCCCGCTAATCCAGGGCCCGTTTACGGCCTAACCGAATTAGGCTCAGTAGCGTCATCTGGGCCGTCCAATATAATCCCAGCCCGTTTTAACTTCCGGCCCTTGTATGGCCCATGACGTCTTTCGACCCATATGAGACCCTTCTTACTCTCGGCCCATTAACGGTCCGTGGTAAAACTGGCCCGTAATTAACAGTGTACCACTTTATACCCATTAACGGCCCGTGGTGAAACTGGCCCGTAATGAACAGTGTATCACTTTATACCCATTAACGGCCCATTATTCTGTTGGGCCGTTTCCAGCCCATGTTATCTTTCGGCCTTCTCGAGGCCCATTTATTCTTGGGCTCATTTCCACATTCATTTACTTACGGCCCGTTACTGTCATTATCTGCTTGTGGGCCAAATTCAGCCCGTGGTTATAGTTGGCCTGTTTGTGGCCCGTTAATACGTTGGGCTGTTTTCATGTCGAAAAAAACCCGTTGGGGTGTTTTCATAGAGTTATCAAATACGGCCAATAAACAACCCGTTATTGTCCACAAATAGTACGGCCCATGATTGGCGAAATGATGATACGCCCTGTAGAAGGCCCATGGATCCTACGGCCCGTAAAAGGCCCGTGGATCATACGGCCCGTGGAAGGCCCATGGATCTTACGACCCGTATAGAAGGCCAATGGATCCTACGACCCATAGAAGGCCCATGGATCATACGGCACGCAGGAGGCCCATGGTTACAACAGTCCGTGTGTTGCCATGATTATTTTGGCCTAGTTTCCAAAAATAGGTTATTGTGGCCACTAGAAAAACACAGAAAAAGAACTGCAGTGACTACAAGCAAACAACTAAACAAGACAATAAGGAAATAAATAAGCAAGCAATTAACGCTGGCCTATTACCGCTATTACACATATTACATCCACTGGGCATCAAAGTTCGCCACCAGTGCAAATATAGGGAACAAAGCAGCAGATTACATACACTGGCCATCAAAGTTGGCCACTAGTGCAAATAAATGCGGCAGCAAAACAAGTGCATAACTGAAACAACTTCATAAGAGCTCAAGAAACATGGTATCCACCATGCTGGCAATAAGCTTAGCAAGCTTATTAGCATTGTCCTGTTTGGCGCTAAAATCCTCCAACGCTTGCTGTTGCACTAGAAAATATGCATTTGAATGCTCTAGGGACTTCCGCAGTCCTTCCGCTTCTTGTCGCAGCACAGCTGATCGATGTCTTTCAGCTTGTGGTTGTGACTCAAGAAACTGAACTGATTCAGATAGTGAGTTTGAATAACTTGTGCAAGCGGTAGTGGCCAGTAACTCCAACACTAAACCAAGACAGGATTTGGGGTTGTCTCACTGTCTTCGAGATAATCTTCCTTAGCTGTTTTATCAGCTTTGTTGGAGACCAACAAGGATGTGTCACTATCCTGAACCTTATCTACATTACTTCCTTTACCATTGCTTATTAAGGCACTCTTCCCCAATATTCTGTCAGCATTGTAAAAGAAGAAACAAGCAGACACATAACAGTTTAGCATGTACTAGTATATGAAACTCATTTCGGTGAACCAGTTCATTAGTAAGGTGGACATGATTAAACTACCAAGTCTTCTATTGCCAAGTACTAGTACATAATAAAAGCATCAAACACACATATATCTATGTCCTATGGTCACTGCATTGTCTTGCCAAATCAAAATAGAGACACGGTTCAAATCATATCAGTTCAAGACAAAGCAGCAGTGAAAGAATACAAAGCGTGGGAAACTACACGGCACAACAATATTTCAAATGGGTACCACGGGTCTACATGTACAACAACACTATTGACTCTGTTGTGATGCTAGTAATGTGCATGATATGAGAAGTCAACTGTATACACAATTGAAATTGAAATCAACAGAGCTATTGATAAGAGCAAGCTTGTAAAAGAAACATGCGTGAACATACCTGCTGCTCCATTGAAGTTTCGATTGGATCCTTCAATTTAAAAATAAGTTTATATGAGTAAATACAGTGATACAAGAGCAAAGTAGTATGCACGATAGCAATCATAGTTAAAAAAGGCGTTCCTAAGTGAGCTCTTAAGTGCACCTAGGCTCTAGGCATTGGCGAAAAGCATTGCGCATAACTATGCTTAGTCTGTGCATAACTGCGCATAAGCATGTGCTTTGGTCAGTAAAGCGCAAGGCGGTGGAAAAATGCACAATTAACGCCTAGCGCTTTTTTGAACTATGATAGCAATGGAATCTTAAATTAGAATAGTTGTTCTTCAGGTTTAGGCAATTGTTCTACATGAATAGAGTACAGTAAGACGCAAGAATATAGTACTTAAAATAGAAAATGAGCTCATAGACCTTACCACATTCTTGGTTTGGGACCAGTACAGAACAAGGCGTTCCCAGTCATCGTCCAATAAATGTGTCTCAGGAGAACGTAAGGGAATTTGATGAGTTTCTTTGCCGGTGAAGTACATTTTCTTCAGGTAATTCCGATACTGCCACCAAGCATTCTTGAAGATAGCAGAGGCACAGGTTACCTCATCCCCAGTTTCCAAATCGGTCCTTCTCCATAGAGAAAAATGGGAAAATTTGCTGTATTATAACCATCATGGAGGTAGGATGTATGGGACAAAGCAAAGTAATTGCCATGAATAACATTACTTACACATAACTCCTGGACAAACACCTGCAACTGGCATTTTCCTTCATCTTCAGTATAATATTTCCAAGATGGGAAGATACGCACATACGATTTAACAACATCAAATGTGATAGATGCTAAACTACGACTAGCTAGTTGTGCTTCCTCCACGGGAATAGGCTTACTAACTGGTGGAGTTTGGGTTCGCCGTGGTAGTACTGGCCCTTTGGCCATTGGAGCTGCCTTACTAACTGCTCTTGTTTGGGAGCACTGTGGTGGAGATGGTGTTGTGTCAACAGGAACTGGGTTACTATCTGCTGGGGTTGGGGTTAGATTGGGTGAAGCTGGTTCTCTGTCCATCGCAGTAGGGGTACAATATGTGAGAGTTTGGGCTATGTGTGGTAGGGCTGGTTCTCATGCGTGTACAACCGGGGTGCTATCTCCACCAAGAGGTAGCACTGTTTTATTTGAAGACTGTGTTTTTAGTCCGCTAGATACTGGCATCACCTGCTCCAATTCAAATGGCTGATAAACAGGAAACATAGTTGAATGTACAGACATTGTATGAGAGACAGATGTAATAGATAATGTGGAAAAAAGAGGGCATGCAATAGTTGAGATGTATATTGTTTAACTAAAATGGATAACATGACATAATTTCACATATATGATGTCTATCTAAACTGGATAGCATAGCATAACATAATTCAAAGATATAATGAATAACTAAACAAGATCGCATGAAATAATTCACCTACATGTTATCTAAGTAATCAGGATCGCATCATTTAATTCACATATGTGATTTATATGCTAAACAAAGGGCATTAGATATGATGTCTGAACTAAGAACATGATGTTGAATATTGTGTATATGATGTCTAATCTATGCAATGCAAGACACCATATGCATGATATGAGCAGTATAACCGTGCCAAGTTAGAGCATACACCTCGGTGGGGGAATAAGACTGGTCATCTGTCTCTGAATCCATCTCCGAGGAGCTATCGGGACCCAACAAGAGATCTGCTTCGATAGGTAGCACTGTCTGCGTTGAAGGCCTTGTTTTCACTCTAGATTTTTCAATCTCCCACACAAATGGCTGATTCATAGGAACAGTAGTTTAATTTACAAACATTGTCGACAAATGTAAATATAATGAAGAAAAGGATGGGCAAGATATCATTCAAATATATGATGCTTGGTTAAACAGGATGACATTGCACATTTCACGCATATTATGGCTGGCAAAATGACATGAGACTGCACAATTCCCATATATGATATAGAAACTAAACAGGTAGCATTACAGAACATGTCTAAACTAAGCAGATGCCATATATGATGTCAAAAGTAGGCACTGCAAGGCAACATATGCATGATATGACTAACACCATCTTGCCAAGGTAGAGCAAACACCTTGGGGGGTAAATAGGAGTGGTCAGTGGCGTCTGAATCCGCCTCAGAACAGATATCTTCCTCTGGATTACAATCTGGAGAGGGGTGGGGAGGGTTTGCCATTGAACCCACCATGGAACGATGTCTGCATGACATTGTATTGCCGCGCAAAACTCTTCTCTTTTTATCTACATGTTCAGCATGACTGTGTACAATATCTGACATGCATACGAAAAAAATATGGTGAGATTATGTAAGGAGAGCATGCAGAAATTTAGAGTGATGGTAACAACCAGTGGATGGATCCAAAAATAATGATAGCAGGCTGATGATTGCATTAATTTAATAAAAAGACAGATGATGATTGCTTTACTATTTGGTTTACAGGAATTGGAAGAGCAGAGGAATGCAAAGAAACATGGCCAAAATAAAGTGAAAGCGTGTACAGTTAGAATGTTATTCTGCCAGTAATGCACTTGGTCTTGTTTTCATGCATAGGATTTTGAAAAGTAGGTCCAGGTGGATGTTTTGCTTCATTCCTTTCAACAAAATGCATGAATAATTGAATAGTAGAGTGCCATTGGAAAATTCCCTATTGCTATGTTTTTCCATCGAACCAAAATAGCCCTAATGGATCGACATGAATGTATAGTAATAAGTGATCCACCAAGTGTACAACCTCTTTGCCGTAGCCGTGTCGACCTCAGCATCATTTGGTTGGTCGTTGAAGCAGTTGAGGCAGAGATGGCTGTCGGAGGTGTGGAGGAAGATCTGAGGAATCTGTAGACGGCATCCAGGGCACTGCTCTGTTGTGATGGATCGTTCTGTCGTGGGAGCAGCCCCGGTGAGCCGTAAGATGTCAAGGCTGAAGCAGCACAAGACAGACATCGTCAATCTCAAGTGGGATTCTAATAGCATCTCCAATAGATGATGTAAAATAGACGTAAATTTTACATCACCAAAAACCACCTGACTACAACAGATGAGGTCAAAATTGTTGACTCTGAACTTAACAGTCGAAACTGAAATTTACTGTGGAATCTGAATGTTACTGTCGAAACTGAACACAATGGTAGCAGAGAGGCACTTGACATGTAGTTTAGGGAGGGCCTGCAGTTCATCTTCAACCTGCACCCCCCTGAGCCGCCAGCCAGCATCGGTCGAACCGCCGGCCCCAACGCCGCCTCGCCGCCCCAAAACAACTCCCCACCGCCGGTCCGCCGCCGCCCCGGCCAGCCTTATAGGCCCCCCGCCCCCACCCTGGACCCTAAGATAGATAGTGGGGTACCTCTCCGGCGATCCCCCGTCCCCGCTGCGGGTGGTTCTTAACTCCAGCGAGCCCCCCACCCCCTGAAAATCGACTGACCCAAAAGTCGATTCAGTCGACTGAAGTGTAGATAAATCGAAGCAGAGCAGCAGCACGAGCGATGGGGAGAGCAGCAGCAGCAGCGCGAGTGAGCGAGCGAGAGCCCGAGCAGCAGCAGATGGGTGAGCGAGCGATCGAGCGAGAGCCGGAGCAGCAGCAGCCACGCGAGCGAGAGCCGGAGCAGCAGTAGCAGCGCAAGTGAGAGCTAGAGCAGCAGCAATAGATCTGGATGGTATGGACGCGGCCGCCGAAGGGGCCTTGCACTGGGTGAGAGCCGCCGTGGAGATGTCGCCCGTGGCGCTTCCTTGAAGGTAGCCGCTCCATGGGGGTGCGGGATGGAGCACCGTCGGCGCCGGGAGGTTGAGCTAAGGAGAAGGTGTGATGTGATGAGTGTACAACCTCTTTGGTGGTGCTGAGTAGGCCTCGGCTTCGTCCGAGGAGTCAGTGAGGATGATGTGGTTCCGGTGGAGCAGGTTCAGGCGGCGTTGTGGGGATGGAGCAGCCGCGATAGACGAGGCGATCGTCGGAGCAGCTCCTTGGAGGTGGAGGACGGGGTAGCTGAACCAGCGGGACGACGAGATGGACAACGGATCCTCATGTTTCAAATTTGTTACACAATGTTTACCATACGTGCATGCTACGGGACTTGCGAACTTTAACACAAGTATTTCTCAAATTCACTCAACTAGCACAACTTTAATATCACTACCTCCATATCTCAAAACAATCATCAAGCATCAAACTTTTCTTAGTATTCAATGCACTTATAAGAAAGGTTTTTACTAATCTTGGATGCCTATCATATTAGGACTAATTTCGTAATTTAAGCAAATTACCATGCTGCTTTATAGTACTCTCAAAATGATATAAGTGAAGCATGAGAGAACAATAGTTTCTATAAAACAAAACCACCACCATGCACTAAAAAATATAAGTGAACCACTAGAGCAAAAAACTACATAGCTCAAAAGATATAAGTGAAGCACATAGAGTATTCTAATAAATTCTGAATCATGTGTGTCTCTCTCAAAAGTGTATTCAGCGAGGATGATTGTGGTAAACTAAAAACGAAGACTCAAATCATACAATACGCTCCAAGCAAAACACATATCATGTGGTGAATACAAATATAGCTCCAAGTGAAGCTACCGATGAACGAAGACAAAAGAGGGGATGCCTTTCGGGGCATCCCCAAGCTTTGGCTTTTTGGTGTCCTTGGACTACCTTGGGGTGCCTTGGGCATCCCAAATCTTAGGCTCTTTCCACTCCTTGTTCCATAATCCATCAAATCTTTACCCAAAACTTGAAAACTTCACAACACAAAACTTAACAGAAAATTTCGTGAGCTCCGTTAGCGAAAGAAAACCAAACACCACTTTAAGTTACTGTATTGAACTCATTATTTATTTATACTGGTTTTAAACCTACTGTATTCCAACTTCTCTATGGTTTATAAACTACTTTACTAGCCATAGATTCATCAAAATAAGCAAACAACACGCGAAAAACAGAATCTGTCAAAAACAGAACAGTCTGTAGTAATCTGTAACTAACGCAAACTTATGGAACTCCAAAAATTCTACCAAAATAGGAAGACCTAAATAATTTGTTTATTGATCTACGTCAATTGGAATCAGTATTTTATCACGTTCTGGTGATTTTTAACAATTTTGTTCGTGAACAGAAAGTTTCTGGAATTTTCAGCAAGATCAAATAACTATCATCCAAGAAGATCCTATAGGTTTAACTTGGCACAAACACTAATTAAAACATAAAAACACATCTCACCAGAGGCTAGATCAAATATTTATTGCATAACAGCAAGTAAAAACATTGGGTTTTCTCCCAACAAGCGCTTTTCTTTAAAGCCTTTTTAGCTAGGCATTGAGATTTCAATGATGCTCACATGAAAGACAAGAATTGAAGCACAAAGAGAGCATCCTGAAACACGTGACAAACACATCTAAGTCTAACATACTTCCTATGCATAAGCATCTTATAGGCAAACAAATTAACATAGCAAGCAAAAACTAGCACATGCAAGGAAGTGGAAAGGAACGATAGTGATCTCAACATAACGAGAGGTAATTTTGTAACATGAAAATTTCTACAACCATATTGTCCTCTCTCATAATAATTACATGTGGAATCATATTCAAATTCAACAAAATATCTATCACATAAAATATTTTCAACACGATCCACATGCATGCAAAGTTGACACTTCCAAAATAGTGGGATTAACATTAACTAAAGTCATGACCTCTCCAAACCCACTTTTATCAAAAATACCATAAGATTGAATATTCTCCAAATATGTGGGATCTAAAGTTGACACTCTATCAAACCCACTTTCAATATTATTGCAAACATTATTATCTATCTCATATTCATCATGGGGCTTAAATAAATTTTCAAGATCATAAGAAGAATCACCCCAATCATGATCATTGCAACAAGTAGTAGACATGGCAAAACTAGCATCCCCAAGCTTAGGGTTTTGGATATTATTATCACAATTGACATTAATAGAATTTATAATAACATCATTGCAATCATGCTTTTTATTCAAAGATCTATCGTGAATCACTTCATAAGTTTCTTCTTTCAACACTTCATCACAATTTTCAAATTCACGAGTTTCAAGCAAAACCTCATAAAGATAATCTAGTGCACAAAACTCACTAGCAATAGGTTCATCATAATTGGATCTCTTAAAAAGATTAGCAAGTGGATGAGGATCCATAAACTTTTAGCAAGCGAAGTTGCAAGCAAAAAGAAGGCGCATGGTAACACGAGCAAACAGAAGGACGAAAGGAAGAGGGGGCGAATAAAATGGCAAGAGTGAAGTGGGGGAGAAGAAAACGAGAGGCAAATGGCAAATAATGTAATGCGAGGGATAAGAGTTTGTGATGGGTACTTGGTATGTCTTGACTTGTGCGTAGACTCCCCGAAAACGGCGCCAGAAATCCTTCTTGCTACCTCTTGAGCACTGCGTTAGTTTTCCCTTGAAGAGGAAAGGGTGATGCAGTAAATTAGCGTAAGTATTTCCTTTGGTTTTTGAGAACCAACGTATCAATCCAGTAGGAGACCACGCTCGAGTTCCACGCACCTACACAAACAAATAAGAACCTCGCAACCAACGCGGTAAAGGGGTTGTCAATCCCTTCACGGTCACTTACGAGAGTGAGATCTGATAGAGATGATAAGTTAATATTTTTGGCATTTTTATGATAAAGAGTAAAAGTAAATATTGCAAAATAAACAAAGATAGAAATAGCTTGTTGATGGAAGATTAATATGATGGAGAATAGACCCGTGGGCCATAGGTTTCAATAGTGGCTTCTCTCAAGATAGCATTAAGTATTACGTTGGGTAAACGAATTACTGTTGAGCAATTGATAGAATTGGGCATAGTTATGAGAATATCTAGGTATGATCATGTATATAGGCATCACGTCCGTGACAAGTAGACCGACTCCTGCCTGCATCTACTACTATTACTCCACACATCGACCGCTATCCAGCATGCATCTAGAGTATTAAGTTTATAAGAACAGAGTAACGCTTTAAGCAAGATGACATGATGTAGAGGGATAAACTCATGCAATATGATATAAACCCCATCTTTTTATCCTCGATGACAACAGTACAATACGCGTCGTTTCCCCTACTGTCACTAGGATCGAGCACCACAAGATTGAACCCAAAGCTTAGCACTTCTCCCATTGCAAGAAAGATCAATCTAGTAGGCCAAACCAAACTGATAATTCGAAGAGACTTGCAAAGATAACCAATCATACATAAAATAATACAGAGGAGATTCAAATATTGTTCATAGACAATCTTGATCATAAACCCACAATTCATCGGATCTCGACAAACACACCGCAAAAGAAGAGTTACATCAAATAGATCTCCTAGACAATCGAGGAGAACTTTGTATTGAGATCCAAAGAGAGAGAAGAAGCCATCTAGCTAATAACTATGGACCCGAAGGTCTGAGGTAAACTACTCACACATCATCTAGGGCGCCCGAAGCTGAATAGCTGTTTACGACTGTATGGAGGCTACAAGCGCAGAGATGCTATGGTGTTGATGTAGAAGCCCTCCGTGATCAATGCCCCCTCCGGCGGAGCGCCAAAAAAGGCCCCAAGATGGGATCTCACGGGTACAGAAGGTTGCGGCGGTGGAACTAGGGGTTTGTCTCCTGTTCTGATGGTTTGGGGGTACGTAGATATATATAGGAGGAAGAAGTAGGTCGGTGGAGCAACGAGGGACCCACGAGGGTGGAGGGCGCGCCCAGGGGGGTAGGCGCGCCCCCTTGCCTCGTGGCTTCCTCGTTCGTTTCTTGACGTCCACTCCAAGTCCTCTGGATCACGTTTGTTCCAAAAATCACGATCCCGAAGGTTTCATTCCGTTTGGACTCCGTTTGATATCCTTTTCCTTCGAAACACTGAAATAGGCAAAAAACAGCAATTTGGGTTGGGCCTCCGGTTAATAGGTTAGTCCAAAAATAATATAAAAGTGTATAAATAAGCCCATTAAACATCCAAAACAGAATATATAATAGCATGGAACAATCAAAAATTATAGATACGTTGGAGACGTATCACCACGTTCCCTGGACAGCCCGCTGATGAGATCCGCGGCCATGTTCAAGTTCCACATCGAAACCGTAGTCTGCCAGAGGGGGTCCTAGGTTTTGGGGAAAAAAGTTGCGAAGTGTTTGTATCACGGTAATATTTAAGCCTCGGTAGCACCAGATACTCTCCCGTCTTTGTATGATTGGGCGAGGCCTAGTTTGTACACACTCACATTTTGTTCCCGCGAGATCACAAAATAATTGGTGTATATTTCTCGCTGGTCTGGCCAATATATTCGGAGAAATGGAGTTCATTTCACTAAACATCTTGTTTTTTCACTATTCACAGTTGCAGTCTTATCCGCACATGAGAGGTATACTTCAAAACTTTCCAAAACACTCTCTGGCGTGCCCTGGTGTCTTGTGTGCTTTGTGGGCCTCCATTTGTGGTGATTCCAACTCCCAAAAATCACAAATATTCCAAAATATCTGTGAAATTTCATTGCATTTGTACTTCGTTTGATATGGATACTCTCTGATACAAAAAACATGCAGAAAACAGGAACTCGCACTAGGACTGGATCAATAGGTTAGTCCAATAAATCATATAAAAAGTTGCCAAATGTATGTAAAACTTTTACAATATTGGCATGAAACAATCAAAAATTATAGATACAGCGGAGACATATCAGCATCCCCAAGCTTAATTCCTGCTCGTCCTCGAGCAGGTAAATGATAAAGAAGATAATTTTTTATGTGGAATGCTCCCTAACATAAACTTGATCATATATCTAATCATGGCATGAATATTAAGACAAAAGTGATTCAAAGCAATAGTCTATAATTTGACATAAAGGCATCAATACTCAGGCATCCCAACAAGCAATAATATCTTTCAAAATATTAACGCTAAAGAAATCTATCCCTACAAAATCATAGTCTTGTCATGCTCTGTCTTCTTAACACAAAGTATTTATCATGCACAACCCCGATGTCAAGCCGAGCAATTGGATCATACTTTTTAACACGCTTCAGCTTTTTCAACCCTCATGCAATACATGAGCGCAAGCCATGGATATAGCACTACAGGTGGAATAGAGTACGATGATAGGGGTAAATATAAAGAAGATAAAACTTAGAAAGTCTCACATCGATGCGGCTAACCAACGGGCTATGGAGATTCCCATCAATTGATATACACGTGAGGAGTAGGGATTGCCATGCAACGAATGCAGTAAGAGCTATAAGTGTATGAAAGCTCAATATGAAACTAAGTGGGTGTGCATCTAATCCTAAAATGAAAAATTCCCACTAGTATATGAAAGTGACAACATAGGAGACTCTCTATATGAAAAACATGGTGATACAAAAAACAATGCCCCTTCTCTCTTTGTTTATTTTTTCTTTTTTATTTCCTTTTTCTTTTCTTTCTTTTTATATTTTTTTCTCTTATTGTCCAGAGTCTCATCCTGACTTGTGGGGGAATCATAGTCTCCATCATCCTTTCCTCACTGGGGCACTACTCTAAAAATGAATAATGATAATCATCACACTTCTATTTACTTATAACTCAAAAGAAATAAAAATTACAACTCGATACCTATGACAAAATATGACTCTATATGAATTCCTCTGGCATGTACCATGATGTGCAATGATCTAGCGTAACATGTATGAAAAATGATGAATGGTGGCTGAGCCACAACTACTATGTCAGCTATATGATCATGCAAAGCAATATGACAATGAATCACTACAAGAAAAAAGAGACTTCCGTGATGATACGTGTTTGTCACAGTAGGTCGCGTTTTTTGTCATGCATGTACATCCATGACAAATTTATGACAGAATCAAGATAGTCATACCTGTTGTTGGGTTTCGTAGTAATTTCAAAAAAATTCCTACGCACACGCAAGATCATGTGATGCACAGCAACGAGAGGGAGAGTGTTGTCTACGTACCCACGCAGACCGACTGCGGAAGTGTTGACGCAACGTAGAGGAAGTAGTTGTACGTCTTCACGATCCAACCGATCAAGCACCGAAACCACGGCACCTCCGAGTTCGAGCACACGTTCAGCTCGATGACGATCCCCGAACTCCGATCCAGCAAAGTGTCGGGGAAGAGTTTCGTCATCACGATGGCGTGGTGACGATCTTGATGTACTACAGCAGCAAGGCTTCGCCTAAACTCCACTACAGTATTATTGAGGACTATGGTGGCTGGGGGCACCGCACACGGCTAAGGAATAGATCACGTGGATCAACTTGTGTGTTTCTGGGGTGCCTCTGCCTCAGTATATAAAGGAGCCAAGGGGGAGGGGGGCGCCGGCCAGGAGGAGGGCGCAGGATGAGTCCTACTCCTTCCGGGAGTAGGACCCCCTCCCCCCCAATCCTAGTTGGACTAGGATTCCCGAGGGGGAAAGAAGGAGAGGGGGGCCGACCACCTCTCCTAGTCCTAATAGGACTAGGGGAGGGGGGAGGTGCACAGCCACCTTGGGCTGCCCCTTTCTCCTTTCCACTACAGCCCATTAAGGCCCATATGGCTCCCGGGGGGTTCCGGTAACCTCCCGGTACTCCGGTAAAATCCCGATTTCACCCGGAACACTTCCGATATCCAAACATAGGCTTCCTATATATCAATCTTTACGTCTCGACCATTTCGAGACTCCTCTTCATGTTCGTGATCACATCTGGGACTCCGAACAACCTTCGGTACATCAAAATGCATAAACTCATAATATAACTGTCATCGTAACCTTAAGCGTGCGGACCCTACGGGTTCGAGAACAATGTAGACATGACCGAGACACGTCTCCGGTCAATAACCAATAGTGGGACCTGGATGCCCATATTGTCTCCTACATATTCTACGAAGATCTTTATTGGTCAGACCGCATAACAACATACGTTGTTCCCTTTGTCATCGGTATGTTACTTGCCCGAGATTCGATCGTCGGTATCCAATACCTAGTTCAATCTCGTTACCGGCAAGTCTCTTTACTCGTTCCATAATACATCATCTCACAACTAACATATTAGTTGTAATGCTTGCAAGGCTTATGTGATGTGCATTACTGAGAGGGCCCAGAGATACCTCTCCGACAATCGGAGTGACAAATCCTAATCTCGAAATACGCCAACCCAACATGTACCTTTGGAGACACCTGTAGTACTCCTTTATAATCACCCAGTTACGTTGTGACGTTTGGTAGTACCCAAAGTGTTCCTCCGGTAAACGGGAGTTGCATAATCTCATAGTTATAGGAACATGTATAAGTCATGAAGAGAGCAATAGCAACATACTAAACGATCGGGTGTTAAGCTAATGGAATGGGTCATGTCAATCAGATCATTCAACTAATGATGTGACCTCGTTAATCAAATAACAACACTTTGTTCATGGTCAGGAAACATAACCATCTTTGATTAACGAGCTAGTCAAGTAGAGGCATACAAGTGACACTAAGTTTGTCTATGTATTCACACATGTATTATGTTTCCGGTTAATACAATTCTAGCATGAATAATAAACATTTATCATGATATAAGGAAATAAATAATAACTTTATTATTGCCACTAGGGCATATTTCCTTCACCTGTGCTGTCATAGAAGTGTTCCATGACATTACCAAAATTATCATCACGGAAGTGTCCACTTCCATGATGATAAATCGCGCGTCACAGAAGTGCTTTCGTCAAGGGTGACCGACACGTGGCATCCACCGTAACGGAACGCCGTTAAGCTATCAGGTCCGGTTTTGGATCCGATAACCCATTAACAGCCTCGACCAATGGGGATTTTCCACGTGTAAAATCATCATTGGCTGGAGGAAACACGTGTCGGCTCACCATTAGGACACATGTCATCCACTCATTGGACACAAAGCGCCTATGATACGTCGACACGTGGCACGACCCAACAGAGGCCCATTCCTGTGAAAAGGCCGGCCCGTTTGACTTGGTCAAAAGGTGGCGGGCCAGCCCACGGCAAGCCTGCTAATAGCCTGTTCGCATATAGCCCATTTACAGCCCGCTAATCCAGGGCCCGTTTACGGCCTAACCGAATTAGGCTCAGTAGCGTCATCTGGGCCGTCCAATATAATCCCAGCCCGTTTTAACTTCCGGCCCTTGTATGGCCCATGACGTCTTTCGACCCATATGAGACCCTTCTTACTCTCGGCCCATTAACGGTCCGTGGTAAAACTGGCCCGTAATTAACAGTGTACCACTTTATACCCATTAACGGCCCGTGGTGAAACTGGCCCGTAATGAACATTGTATCACTTTATACCCATTAACGGCCCATTATTCTGTTGGGCCGTTTCCAGCCCATGTTATCTTTCGGCCTTCTCGGGGCCCATTTATTCTTGGGCTCATTTCCACATTCGTTTACTTACGGCCCGTTACTGTCATTATCTGCTTGTGGGCCAAATTCAGCCCATGGTTATAGTTGGCCTGTTTGTGGCCCGTTAATACGTTGGGCTGTTTTCATGTCGAAAAAAACCCGTTGGGGTGTTTTCATAGAGTTATCAAATACGACCAATAAACAGCCCGTTATTGTCCACAAATAGTACGACCCATGATTGGCGAAATGATGATACGCCCTGTAGAAGGCCCATGGATCCTACGGCCCGTAAAAGGCCCGTGGATCGTACGGCCCGTGGAAGGCCCATGGATCTTACGACCCGTATAGAAGGCCAATGGATCCTACGGCCCATAGAAGGCCCATGGATCATACGGCCCGCAGGAGGCCCATGGTTACAACAGTCCGTGTGTTGCCATGATTATTTTGGCCTAGTTTCCAAAAATAGGTTATTGTGGCCACTAGAAAAACACAGAAAAAGAACTGCAGTGACTACAAGCAAACAACTAAACAAGACAATAAGGAAATAAATAAGCAAGCAATTAACGCTGGCCTATTACCGCTATTACACATATTACATCCACTGGGCATCAAAGTTCGCCACCAGTGCAAATATAGGGAACAAAGCAGCATATTACATACACTGGCCGTCAAAGTTGGCCACTAGTGCAAATAAATGCGACAGCAAAACAAGTGCATAACTGAAACAACTTCATAAGAGCTGAAGAAACATGGTATCCACCATGCTGGCAATAAGCTTAGCAAGCTTATTAGCATTGTCCTGTTTGGCGCTAAAATCCTCCAACGCTTGCTGTTGCACTAGAAAATATGCATTTGAATGCTCCAGGGACTTCCGCAGTCCTTCCGCTTCTTGTCGCAGCACAGCTGATTGATGTCTTTCAGCTTGTGGTTGTGACTCAAGAAACTGAACTGATTCAGACAGTGAGTTTGAATAACTTGTGCAAGCGGTAGTGGCCAGTAACTCCAACACTAAACCAAGACAGGATTTGGGGTTGTCTCACTGTCTTCGAGATAGTCTTCCTTAGCTGTTTTATCAGCTTTGTTGGAGACCAACAAGGATGTGTCACTATCCTGAACCTTATCTACATTACTTCCTTTACCATTGCTTATTAAGGCACTCTTCCCCAATATTCTGTCAGCATTGTAAAAGAAGAAACAAGCAGACACATAACAGTTTAGCATGTACTAGTATATGAAACTCATTTCAGTGAACCAGTTCATTAGTAAGGTGGACATGATTAAACTACCAAGTCTTCTATTGCCAAGTACTAGTACATAATAAAAGCATCAAACACACATATATCTATGTCCTATGGTCACTGCATTGTCTTGCCAAATCAAAATAGAGACACGGTTCAAATCATATCAGTTCAAGACAAAGCAGCAGTGAAAGAATACAAAGCGTGGGAAACTACACGGCACAACAAGATTTCAAATGGGTACCACGGGTCTACATGTACAACAACACCATTGACTCTGTTGTGATGCTAGTAATGTGCATGATATGAGAAGTCAACTGTATACACAATGGAAATTGAAATCAACAGAGCTATTGATAAGAGCAAGCCTGTAAAAGAAACATGCGTGAACATACCTGCTGCTCCATTGAAGTTTCGATTGGATCCTTCAATTTAAAAATAAGTTTATATGAGTAAATACAGTGATACAAGAGCAAAGTAGTATGCACGATAGCAATCATAGTTAAAAAAGGCGTTCCTAAGTGAGCGCTTAAGTGCGCCTAGGCTCTAGGCATTGGCGAAAAGCATTGCGCATAACTATGCTTAGTCTGTGCATAACTGCGCATAAGCATGCGCTTTGGTCAGTAAAGCGCAAGGCGGTGGAAAAATGCACAATTAACGCCTAGCGCTTTTTTGAACTATGATAGCAATGGAATCTTAAATTAGAATAGTTGTTCTTCAGGTTTAGGCACTTGTTCTACATGAATAGAGTACAGTAAGACGCAAGAATATAGTACTTAAAATAGAAAATGAGCTCATAGACCTTACCACATTCTTGGTTCGGGACCAGTACAGAACAAGGCGTTCCCAGTCATCGTCCAGTAAATGTGTCTCAGGAGAACGTAAGGGAATTTGATGAGTTTCTTTGCCGGTGAAGTACATTTTCTTTAGGTAATTCCGATACTGCCACCAAGCATTCTTGAAGATAGCAGAGGCACAGGTTACCTCATCCCCAGTTTCCAAATCGGTCCTTCTCTATAGAGAAAAATGGGAAAATTTGCTGTATTATAACCATCATGGAGGTAGGATGTATGGGACAAAGCAAAGTAATTGCCATGAATAACATTACTTACACATAACTCCTGGACAAACACCTGCAACTGGCATTTTCCTTCATCTTCAGTATAATATTTCCAAGATGGGAAGATATGCACATACGATTTAACAACATCAAATGTGATAGATTCTAAACTACGACTAGCTGGTTGTGCTTCCTCCACAGGAATAGGCTTACTAACTGGTGGAGTTTGGGTTCGCCGTGGTAGTACTGGCCCTTTGGGCATTGGAGCTGCCTTACTAACTGCTCTTGTTTGGGAGCACTGTGGTGGAGATGGTGCTGTGTCAACAGGAACTGGGTTACTATCTGCTGGGGTTGGGGTTAGATTGGGTGAAGCTGGTTCTCTGTCCATCGCAGTAGGGGTACAATATGTGAGAGTTTGGGCTATGTGTGGTAGGGCTGATTCTCATGCGTGTACAACCGGGGTGCTATCTCCACCAAGAGGTAGCATTGTTTTATTTGAAGACTGTGTTTTTAGTCCGCTAGATACTGGCATCACCTGCTCCAATTCAAATGGCTGATAAACAGGAAACATAGTTGAATGTACAGACATTGTATGAGAGACAAATGTAATAGATAATGTGGAAAAAAGAGGGCATGCAATAGTTGAGATGTATATTGTTTAACTAAAATGGATAACATGACATAATTTCACATATATGATGTCTATCTAAACTGGATAGCATAGCATAATATAATTCAAAGATATAATGAATAACTAAACAAGATCGCATGAAATAATTCACCTACATGTTATCTAAGTAATCAGGATCGCATCATTTAATTCACACATTTGATTTATATGCTAAACAAAGGGCATTAGATATGATGTCTGAACTAAGAACATGATGTTGAATATTGTGTATATGATGTCTAATCTATGCAATGCAAGACACCATATGCATGACATGAGCAGTATAACCGTGCCAAGTTAGAGCATACACCTCGGTGGGGGAATAAGACTGGTCATCTGTCTCTGAATCCATCTCCGAGGAGCTATCGGGACCCAACAAGAGATCTGCTTCGATAGGTAGCACTGTCTGCGTTGAAGGCCTTGTTTTCACTCCAGATTTTTCAATCTCCCACACAAATGGCTGATTCATAGGAACAGTAGTTTAATTTACAAACATTGTCGACAAATGTAAATATAATGAAGAAAAGGATGGGAAAGATATCATTCAAATATATGATGCTTGGTTAAACAGGATGACATTGCACATTTCACGCATATTATGGCTGGCAAAATGACATGAGACTGCACAATTCCCATATATGATATAGAAACTAAACAGGTAGCATTACAGAACATGTCTAAACTAAGCAGATGCCATATATGATGTCAAAAGTAGGCACTGCAAGGCAACATATGCATGATATGACTAACACCATCTTGCCAAGGTAGAGCAAACACCTTGGGGGGTAAATAGGAGTGGTCAGTGGCGTCTGAATCCGCCTCAGAACAGATATCTTCCTCTGGATTACAATCTGGAGAGGGGTGGGGAGGGTTTGCCATTGAACCCACCATGGAGCGATGTCTGCATGACATTGTATTGCCGCGCAAAACTCTTCTCTTTTTCTCTACATGTTCAGCATGACTGTGTACAATATCTGACATGCATACGAAGAAAATATGGTGAGATTATGTAAGGAGAGCATGCAGAAATTTAGAGTGATGGTAACAACCAGTGGATGGATCCAAAAATAATGATAGCAGGCTGATGATTGCATTAATTTAATAAAAAGACAGATGATGATTGCTTTACTATTTGGTTTACAGGAATTGGAAGAGCAGAGGAATGCAAAGAAACATGGCCAAAATAAAGTGAAAGCGTGTACAGTTAGAATGTTATTCTGCCAGTAATGCACTTGGTCTTGTTTTCATGCATAGGATTTTGAAAAGTAGGTCCAGGTGGATGTTTTGCTTCATTCCTTTCAACAAAATGCATGAATAATTGAATAGTAGAGTGCCATTGGAAAATTCCCTATTGCTATGTTTTTCCATCGAACCAAAATAGCCCTAATGGATCGACATGAATGTATAGTAATAAGTGATGCACCAAGTGTACAACCTCTTTGCCGTAGCCGTGTCGACCTCAGCATCATTTGGTTGGTCGTTGAAGCAGTTGAGGCAAAGATGGTTGTCGGAGGTGTGGAGGAAGATCTGAGGAATCTGTAGACGGCATCCAGGGCACTGCTCTGTTGTGATGGATCGTTCTGTCGTGGGAGCAGCCCCGGTGAGCCATAAGATGTCAAGGCTGAAGCAGCACAAGACAGACATCGTCAATCTCAAGTGGGATTCTAATAGCATCTCCAATAGATGATATAAAATAGACGTAAATTTTACATCACCAAAAACCACCTGACTACAACAGATGAGGTGAAAATTGTTGACTCTGAACTTAACAGTCGAAACTGAAATTTACTGTGGAATCTGAATGTTACTGTCGAAACTGAACACAATGGTAGCAGAGAGGCACTTGACATGTAGTTTAGGGAGGGCCTGCAGTTCATCTTCAACCTGCACCCCCCTGAGCCGCCAGCCAGCATCGGTCGAACCGCCGGCCCCAACGCCGCCTCGCCGCCCCAAAACAACTCCCCACCGCCGGTCCGCCGCCGCCCCGGCCAGCCTTATAGGCCCCCGCCCCCACCCTGGACCCTAAGATAGATAGTGGGGTACCTCTCCGGCGATCCCCCGTCCCCGTTGCGGGTGGTTCTTAACTCCGGCGAGCCCCCCACCCCCTGAAAATCGACTGACCCAAAAGTCGATTCAGTCGACTGAAGTGTAGATAAATCGAAGCAGAGCAGCAGCACGAGCGAGGGGGAGAGCAGCAGCAGCAGCGCGAGTGAGCGAGCGAGAGCCCGAGCAGCAGCAGATGGGCGAGCGAGCGATCGAGCGAGAGCCGGAGCAGCAGCAGCCGCGCGAGCGAGCGAGCCATCGAGCGAGAGCCGGAGCAGCAGTAGCAGCGCGAGCGAGCGAGCGAGAGCTAGAGCAGCAGCAGCAGATCTGGATGGTATGGACGCGGCCGCCGAAGGGGCCTCGCACTGGGTGAGAGCCTCCGTGGAGATGTCGCCCGTGGCGCTTCCTTGAAGGTAGCCGCTCCATGGGGGTGCGGGATGGAGCACCGTCGGCGCCGGGAGGTTGAGCTAAGGAGAAGGTGTGATGTGATGAGTGTAGAACCTCTTTGGTGGCGCTGAGTAGGCCTCGGCTTCGTCCGAGGAGTCAGTGAGGATGATGTGGTTCCGGTGGAGCAGGTTCAGGCGGCGTTGTGGGGATGGAGCAGCCGCGATAGACGAGGCGATCGTTGGAGCAGCTCCTTGGAGGTGGAGGACGGGGTAGCTGAACCAGCGGGACGACGAGATGGACAACGGATCCTCATCCGGGGAGGTGGACGAGGGACGTCGAGCTGTTGCAGTGGATGACATCATTGGGAAAGAGGCTCCGGCTGGGCAGCGGTGAGGTGGCGGGCGAAGAAGGGTGGGGTTTCGCGGCTAGAGCGTAGAGGTTATGGCGGCATGGGATTTCGAATGGCAAAAAGGAGGCGATGGGAGGGGGTGAACCATGACTTAGGGACGCGCTTGTCCAAAATGTAGGGTGTGTTACAAAAGTACCCCGCACCGATTTGAACTAGCGGCCCTTTCGGCTCAGGGTTAGAAGGGGGATTTCGCGTGTCGGGATTTGGCAGCTGGAGGGAGTTTTCGCGCGCATTGTAATTTTGGGATAGCAAGGCGCGGTTTGTGAAGGCGCCAGTTTTGGGAGCACGATATCTGAATTTGCAGGATATAACAAGGCGCGGGTTGAGTATTAGGGACAAGCCTAACGTGTAATATTGTACTTGTACGTACCAAATCAATTCGCACTCCCTCAACCAAAAAGAAAACGAAATAAAAATAAAAATATTCACACCACACAAAGAGAGAGTCTTGCCCCGTTTTACTATAAAAATGCTATTTAAAGCTACTCATACCAACAATTTAGTGCAATTAAATGCTATTCGGTAGTATGAATCCATGTTATGTCCAATTAAATTTTTTCGCTTGCTATATAATGCATGTAACCTACTCATACCAACATTATAGTGCATTCCAAATGTCTATACTACCGTTGCAATTCGAACTGAATTTGAATTCGTTTCTCTATTTCAATAACAAATCTACAATCATGATTGTTGCCAACTTCAACCATCATTCGTGTATTACCTTAATAACACACCACATGATTACTATGGAGATAGATATGAACTATGTGTACTACATGAAATCGAATTCTATTTTTTGAATACACTTGATGTTGATTCCAAATAATAGTACATTTGATGTACTAACTATATATTCATAATCTAAACCATGTTCCATACGTGGACACCATGTTTATCACACATAGTATAGTGCCCCACCCCCTACATTATGACAAGTATTTAGACCTGAGTTGCAAAAGCCACACATTAGCCCAAATTATGATCAATGTTCTATATGTTATATGTAGTACTAGCAAGATGCCCATGCGTTCCATAGAATATCAACATGATCAAGGGGATGCCTAATTTAAAAATATGGAGAGGGGTGTGGGTATCTTTTTTCAAAATTGCCATAGTTTCCTTCCTATCTGTCAGATATAAATCGGACGGCCTATATTGCAGGATGGCACCATCATCAACAACTCCGTTTTTATAAGAGTAGAGATAAAATATATTATATGTAGTATAACATGTTCATAACCACACCATGTGTATCACCGTTATATATATTCACACATGCATCGGTTTAAAACACTATGATAAATTCTTCAAATATCCGAATTCGCTTTTTTATAATGAAGTATGATCTCTATTCGTCTTTTACACCCACACAATCCTCTTATCTTTGTAGATAGCTAGCGCTAAATTTCTCTTGTGCATGCAGACGCCCGCACCCCTCTAACCTTCCCTCAACATTCTCTAGCTCCATCGCGCAAATTCGTCTTTTCACTTTAGGTCGTTCACCCATGGTGTGTGTAGGCCCCCCAGCTCCTTCTTTATGGCACACATCGATCGATGTGCCTCTCTAGCCAGGTGTGCCTAGCACAAAACACAAGCTTCCCCGCTTCTCTTATCACCGTCCATGCCTCACTCCCACCACTCTTTTCATCGATCTCGTACTCGCACACTTCTCCCCCCTCGATATAGTATGACTCTCGCACCACCTCCTAGAAGCATCCCTCTCTCTCTATCCTTCTCCCCGTGCCTCATTTGCTTCTAACACACATGCATGTATACCGATCGATCTCCCAACATATACCTAGGTCAACTTTAACTATTTCCCCCAATCGATCGACGTACCTCACAAGTTATGTCTCTCCTTTCTCTGACAAAGCACGATTGATCTTCCTATGTAGTTATGTCTGCTTACCACATCCATATCGCCCCCCATCATTTGTGCATGCCTCCTGACCCGTCTCTCAAACGCACGTGTACAAACAGGTAGCCATCCCCTCTCTTATTGATATTGCATGCGTGCCCTCCGGTTGTCTAGCAAGCCTATCCCACCATTTGTTAGAAGCAATTCCACTCCACCCCCTCCAACACTCTAGCGCTGCCTCTCTCCCAACCTTATTCCTCTCCTACACATATGCATGGATGACGATCGATCTCCCTTAATACATGAGGTAGATCGATCTCCCTTAATACATGAGGTAGGCCTCTCTCTTCCTCCACACATATACCAGCCATTGTACCTCTATAGTTAATTAGGCCTCCCCCCCCCACCACACACCGATAGTCGAGCGTTGTAGGTAGGTATCCATGCCACAGAGACAAACTGCACAAGTCCCCTCTCACGTTCCAGTAGGCCAGCCACTCTGTATCTTTGACGTGGGCAAACACAAATTCGATGGCACACTTTATCGATCACGCGCGCACACACACATCATCCCTCTCTTTGATTCTATGGCACCTCAAGCCGATGATACCTCCACTCTCTTCTCGTGGATCGCCCCTCTATATATATGATATATCCAGGACTCTATTTCACACACATTGCATATGTTACATTTTTTGATT